>NC_058082.1:4767256-4941965 GCF_014858855.1 Bufo gargarizans
CGTTGCCAGCGGCAACAGCCACAGTGTGTTTTGGAGTTGGACACATTCCCCTTTATGTTGGTGGTTTCTCTTCCCTGGTGCTGGAAGGGTTAACTCCCTTCCCAGTGTGTGTGTGAGACACTGGGTGTGTCTGTGTGGGTGTGGCCACTCTGGCCTATATAGCCTCTGTGTTTGCTATGGCTCAGTGGGTTGTTTCAGCCATGCTTGCTGGAGCAGCCTCCTGTCTCTTCCATCTGCCAAGTGGGGGCCATCCTTCTGGTCATAGCAAAATATATGTTGTTTGGTGTTTTGAAGATGTGTTTTGTCTTTATGCCCTTTTATTGCACCTATGGTCCTGGGTTCCCGTGTGTTGTGTGTTGTACTGAGTCCTGTTGTCTGTGGGCTGTACTTTCACATGGGTTCCAGGCTTTCTGTCTGTGGCAGGTGAGAGTTAGTTTTGTGGCAAGTACCTGCCATTGCCATAGGTTGTATTTGTTCTCCCTTTATTGCAGCTTGGCCAGTGAGACTCCTGCTCCTCCGTTTCCCAGGAGGAGTGGGTTGTCTTACCCTGCTCCTTAGCCCAGGGACCGGACGGAGGGTAAGTCAGGGCTCCGAGGTTCCTGCGCATGGGTCCTCCTACCATCAAGGTCGGCCCATGCAGGTAGGAGACAGGGTCAGGTTAGGGATGCGATAGGAGGTGACCTGCTCCCTAATCCTGTCGTCCTGGTCAAGCAGCGACCACCTTCTTTCACCGCACGGCTGAGGGTTTTCCCCATCCTCAGCCGTGACAGTGATGCGATGGCAGCCGTTTAACCCTTTCCATACCGCGGTTCGTACGGCCCACTATATGGAAGAGGTTAACAGTCAGGGAGCTCCCTCCCTCTCCCATCGGGGGGCTGCCATGCCTTTGCAACCCCCCGATGGGAGAGGGAGAGAGCCCCCAGACAGCTCCCCTCCTTACCCTTCCCCTTCCCCATCTGCTCAGTTGTGGCAGACGGGGAAGGTTCCCATGGCAACAGGACGCCTTCTCAGGCATCCTGCTGTCCATGGTGCTGAAAAGATCTGTGCTGAACAGATCTGTGCTAAAGGCATAGATCTGTTCAGACAAAGTGTAAGTAAAATACAGTACAATACACTATATAGTGTACTGTACTGTATTATACAGATATCAGACCCACTGGATCTTCAAGAACCAAGTGGGTCTGGGTCGAAAAAAAGTGAAAGAAATGTCAAAATCAAATAACACATTTATCACTGATTAAAAATGAAAAAAATAAAATTCCCTACACATGTTTTATATCACCGCGTCCGTAAGGACCTGATCTATAAAACGGTCATGTTACTTTACCCGAACGGTGAACGCCATAAAATTAAAAAATAAAAAACTATGATGAAATTAAAATTTTGCCCACCTTACTTCCCAAAAAAGGTATTAAAAGAGATCAAAAAAGTCGTTTGTACACCAAGATAGTACCAATCAAACCGTCACCTAAGATTATCGCCCAAAAACTGAAAAAACTATGGCTCTCAGACTTTGGAGACACTGAAACATGATTTTTTTTGTTTCAAAAATGAAATCATTGTGTAAAACTTACATAAATAAAAAAATTGTATACATGTTAGCTATCGCCGCGTCCCTGACAACCTGCTCTATAAAAATACCACATGATCTAACCTGTCAGATGAATGTTGAAAATAATAAAAAATAAAAACGGTGCCAAAACAGCTATTTCTTGTTACCTTGCCTCACAAAAAGTGTAATATAGAGCAACCAAAAATCATATGTACCCTATACTAATACCAACAATACTTCCACCCTATCCCGTAGTTTCTAAAATGGGGTCACTTTTATGGAGTTTCTACTCTAGGGGTGCATCAGGGGGGCTTCAAATAGGACATGGTGTCAAAAAAAACAGTCCAGCAAAATCTGCCTTCCAAAAACCATACGGCGCACCTTTCCCTCTATGCCCTACTGTGTGCCCGTACAGTAGTTTACGGCCACATATGGGGTGTTTCTGCAAACTAGAGAATTGGGGCAATAAATATAGCATTTTGTTTGGCTGTTAACCCTTGCTTTGTTACTGGAAAAAATGGAAAATTTGCCAAAAAATCTAAATTATTAAATTTTATCACCATTTGCCATTAACTCTTGTGGAACACCTAAAGGGTTAACGACGTTTGTAAAATCAGTTTTGAATACCTTGAGGGGTGTAGTTTCTAGAATAGAGTAATTTTTGGGTGGTTTCTATTATGTAAGCCTCACAAAGTGACTTCAGACCTGAACTGGTCCCTAAAAAGTGGGTTTTTGAAAATTTCTGAAACATTTCAAGATTTGCTTCTAAACTTCTAAGCCTTGTAACGTCCCCTAAAAATAAAACATCATTCCCAAATTGATCCAAACATGAAGTAGACATATGGGGAATGTAAAGTGATAACTATTTTTGGAGGTATTACTATGTATTATAGAAGTAGAGAAATTGAAACTTGGAAATTTGCAATTTTTTTACACATTTTTGGTAAATTTGGTATTTTTTTATAAATAATTTATTTATTTTTTTACTTCATTTTACCAGTGTCATGAAGTACAATATGTGATGAAAAAACTATCTCAGAATGGCCTGGATAAGTCAAAGCGTTTTAAAGTTATCAGCAGTTAATGTGTACTCATCTTGAAAGATTAGTGATTTTCAAAAAATGGCCTTGTCCTTAAGGTGAAATAAGGCTGTGTCCCTAAGAGGTTAAAACTATCCGTCTCTACCAGAGGAATGACAGCATTTCAAAGGCCAGTAATTTAGAAATGCTGGCATTCAGGACTAGTGATCGTGGGTGGGTAGGGGGGTACTTCCTCTTCCCCTCCAGCGTTTGGGAGATGGAGAGCTGAACGCTTCCGTGGGACATTGTGGAGATGCTTGGTGACCCAGGTGGTGGTGTTGCTGGAAGATCCTCTGTTTGCGGGGTGGCAGGTGGCACTGTCACTCCAGAGGTGGATGAAGAGGCCGAGACTGCAGCAGAAGAGGAAGCAGGAGGAGCCAGAGACCTTTCTTGGTTTTTGAGGTGTCTACTCCACTGCAGCTCGTGCTTTGCACTTAGATGCCTGGTCATGCAGGTTGTGCTCAGGTTGAGAATGTTTATGCCTCGCTTCAGGCTCCGATTGCACAGCGTGCAAACCACTCGTGTCTTGTCGTCAGCACATTGTCTGAAGAACTGCCACGCCAGGGAACTCCTTGGAGCTGGCTTTGGTGTGCTCGGTCCCTTGCTGCGGTGGGCAGTAGCAGGTGTACTGTTTAGAGGACGGCCGCTCCGCTTTTGCACCCTGCTCCCTCTTCTGCTGTGCTGGTGGCTCTGTGCGACCACCACCTCTTCCTCCGAACTACACAGGTCACTCGCATGACCTTGATTCCATGTGAGGTCGAGGACCTCATCGTCCTCCACATCATCTTCCACCCAGTCTTCACCCCTGCCTTTCTTGTCGGTCTGCACACTTTCGAAAGCCCCAGCAGTTGGCACTAGTGATGTCGCGAACATAAAATTTTCTGTTCGCGAACGGCTAGCGCGAATTTCCGCAAATGTTCGCGAACGTGCAAACCGGGCGAACCGCAATAGACATCAATAGGAAGGCGAATTTGAAAACCCACAGGTACTCTTTGTGGCCACAATAGTGATGGAAAAGTTATTTCAAGGGGACTAACACCTGGACTGTGGCCGGAGGGGGATCCATGGCAAAACTCCCATGGAAAATTACGTAGTTGACACAGAGTGTGGTAAGTTGAAATCGCAATGCGATTTATAGAACTTGAATTAATCGCATTGCGATTTCAACTTTCTCAAATCCGACAGTACATTCTAGCATGGAGCCGTTCCCATGGTGATGGGGACACTCCATGAGCACGGAAGTCAGCAGAAGTTCTGTTGAAATCGCAATGCGATTTATAGAACTTGAATTGATCGCATTGCGATTTCAACTTAGAGCTTCCGCCGACTTCCGTGCTCATGGAGCGTCCCCATCACCATGGGAACGGCTCTATGCTAGAATGTACTGTCGGATTTGAGAAAGTTGTAATCGCAATGCGAATTCAACTTAGAGCTGCTGGGTTCCTAATGGTTGTATTGCTAGTATATAACGAAGATTGAGAATATAGTGCTATATTCGTTATATTCGTCAATTCTAGCAATACATCCATTAGGAACTTAGCTTGCATTCGCAATGCGATTAATATAACCTGCATTATTCGCATTGCGATTACAACTTAGATCTGAGTTCCTAATGGTTGTATTGCTAGAATTGACAACGAATATAGCGCTATATTCTCAATCTTCGTTATATTCTATCAATACAACCATTAGGAACCCAGCTCTAAGTTGTAATCGCAATGCGATTACAACTTTGTGACACTGCAGCTTCAGAATTAATCTAAGATGGATTCTGTCCTTGCTTTTTGATAGGCGGTGGGAGGGTCTGGGAGGGAGGGTATGCTGATTGGCTGGAATGTGTCTGCTGACTGTGAGGAACAGGGTTTGCTCAATGATGATGTATAGGGGGTGGACCGAACATCGCATATGTTCGCCCGCAGCGGCGAACGCGAACAAGCTATGTTCGCCGGGAACTATTCGCCGGCGAATAGTTCGGGACATCTCTAGTTGGCACCTGTGTTTCGTCATCATCCGAGACGTGCTGCTATGGTCCTCCCATGTACTCATCTTGAAAGATAAGTGGTTGGGCATCGGTGCACTCAATCTCTTCCACTTCTGGGGCAGGGCTCGGTGGATGTCCCTGGGAAACCCTGCTAACAGAGTCATCAAAAAGCAGAAGAGACTGCTGCATGACTTGGGGCTCAGACTGCTTGGCTGATTTGCAACGGGGTGAGGTGGAAGACTGATAGACATCGGCTGCAGGTGCCAACTGTGGCCTTTCAGCAGGAGACTGGGTGGGAGACAATGTGAAGGAACTGGAGGCAACCCAATCTGCTATCGCCTGTACTTGTTCAGGCCTCACCATTCGTAGAGCAGCATTAGGCCCGACCAAATACCGCTGCAGGTTCTGTCGCCTACTCGCACCTGAGGAAGGGGTTTCACTTGTGCATGTAGTTGGCACAGATCGACCACGTCCTCTCCCTGCAACAGGAGCTCCACCAGCAGCACCACGACCGGGGCCACGTCCCTTATTTGACGCTCTCCTCATATTTCTCTAATTTAGGATCTTGCCCTAAATGGGTGTTTAATTAATAGTAGAATAGAACGACAGTGTGTACGGGGTGTATCTCACATGGCCTGAACCAGACTAGGCCTCAATAAAATTTGTTTGCCAAAAAATGGCTGCATAAAACCCCTGTATTTAAAGGGAATTTCAAACATCTTGATAATGTAAGGCCGCAACAATTGTGTATTTTACCCCAAAAAGGGTGTTTTATTAATAGAAGAATATAAGCCCTGTATATACAGGGTGTATCTCACACGGCCTGACCCACACTAGGCCTCAATTAAAGATTTGTGCACCAAATGGCGGTATTTCAAATACCTGAATAGAACCCCTGTATTTAAAGGGTGTATCTCACAATGACATCTGCAGCAAAGGCTGCCAACTAATTTTTTTTTGCCCAAACGGGTGTTAGTTTAATGACTGAATATGACATCAGTATATAAGCCTGGAATTTCAAACGAGCTGATGCTACAAGGCCTGAAAAATTGTGTATTTTGCCCCAAAAAGGGTGTTTTATTAATAGAAGAATATAAGCCCTGTATATACAGGGTGTATCGCACACGGCCTGACCCACACTAGGCTGCAATTAAAGATTTGTGCACAAAATGGCGGTATTTCAAATATCTGACTAGAACCACACTATGTAAAGGCTGTATCTCACAATGACATATGCAGCAAAGGCTGCAAAATAAACTTTTTTTCCCAAACGGGTGTTAGTTTAATAACTGAATATGACAGCAGCATATAACCCTGGAATTTCAAACGTGCTGATGCTGCAAGGCCTGAAAAATTGTGTATTTTGCACAAAAAAAGGTGTTTTAGTAATAAAAAGAATCAAACCCCTGTATTTAAAGGGTGTATCTCACACGCCCTGATCCACACTAGGCCTTCTTTTAATTTTGTTTGCCCAAAATGGCTGTATTTCAAATACCTGAATAGAACCCCTGTATTAAAAGGGTGTATCTCACACGCCCTGATCCACACTAGGACGCTATCAAAGAATTGTGCCCAAAATGGCTTTATTACCGCCGTTACATACAAAGACAGTATGTAAAGGCGGTATCTCACAATGACATCTGCATTTGTTTAATAACTGAATTTGACAGCAGTAAATAACCCTGGAATTTCACACGAGCTGATGCTGCAAGGCCTGAAAATAGTGGAATCTGGCAAAAAAGTGTGTTTTTAAAAATCCAGAAAATGATGGCTGTATTTCTAGCTTAAATTGCACACTGACTAATCCAGATGTTGTATATTGCCAAATAACAGAATATGAAAGCTGTATATATTAAACTTGAATTTAACACTTGCAGATCTGGAAAATAGTGTTTTTTGGCAAAAAAAGTGTGTTTTTAAAAACCCAGAAAATTATGGCTGTATTTCTAGCTTAAATTGCACACTGACTAAGCCTGCAAATGCACCAGATGTTGTAAATTGCCCAAAAAATTTTTTTTTTTTTATAAACAGATTATTTGTGCTGTTTTTAAAGCTTGGATTTCAATGTCCCAAAAGCTCAGATGCAGTGCTGGTGCACAGAGCTTGCATAAAATGGCCACCGCCGCCATCACCGCCGCCGCCATGTGATTGGTTAATACTGAACACAGCTACATCCCCAGTTACTTTGTTAACTATTTAGCAGGACATGTAGAGCGGCACCCAGGGATGTCCCTGCACTTACTATTATATCTGGGTGCCGCTCCGTTCGCACTACTATCTTCGCACAAGGGAGGAGACATCAGCTTCTGTCCCTGGGCGTTCCTTCTCCCGTTCTGCACTGCGAGGCAGGGAGAATGAACGGCCAGGGACAGAAGCTGATGTCTCCTCCCTTGTGCGAAGATAGTAGTGATTAGCATACAGCATGGCAGATGGTAACGGGGGCCACAGCAGGCGAACGGAGCGGCACCCAGATATTATAGTAAGTGCAGGGACATCCCTGGGTGCCGCTCTACATGTCCTGCTAAATAGTTAACAAAGTAACTGGGGATGTAGCTGTGTTCAGTATTAACCAATCACATTCACAATCCTGTTACATAGGAGTCAGCATACACCGGCCATCATTTAAAGTGCCTCTGATTAACCCCAAATAAAGTTCAGCTGCTCTAGTTGGTCTTTCCTGACAGTTTCTTAGTCACATCCCACAGCAGAAGCCATGGTCCACAGAGAGCTTCCAAAGCATCAGAGGGATCTGATTGTTAGAAGGTATCAGTCAGGAGAAGGGGACAGAAGAATTTCCAAGGCATTAGATATACCATGGAACACAATGGAGACCGTCATCATGAAGTGGAGAAAATATGGCACAACAGTGACATTACCAAGAACTGGACGTCCCTCCAAAATTGATGAAAAGACAAGAAGAAAACTGGTCTGGGAGGCGACCAAGAGGCCTACAGCAACATTAAAGGAGCTGCAGGAATATCTGGCAAGTCCTAGCTGTGTGGTCCATGTGACAACAATCTCCCGTATTCTTCATATGTCTGGGCTATGGGGTAGAGGGGCAAGACGAAAGCCTTTTCTTACCAAGAAAAACATCCAAACCAGGCTACATTTTGCAAAAATACATCTGAAGTCTCCTAAAAGCATGTGTGAAAAGGAGTTATGGTCTGATGAAACCAAGGTTGAACTTTTTGGCCATAATTCCAAAAGATATGTTTGGCGCAAAAACAACCCTGCACATCACCAAAAGAACCCCATCCCCACAGTGAAGCATGGTGGTGGCAGCATCATGCCGAGGGGCTGTTTTTCTTCAGCTGGAACTGGGGCCTTAGTGCAGTGTCCCAGGGGGTCAGTAGTGTATGCTGGGCTTTGTAGTGCAGATTGACCACTAACCTGGGATCCACTGTCGTCTTCAATTGGGGCAAATACTGGAACAGGCAGGTATTTAACAGTTCGTGACGCCAGTGTCAATTAAACGGTGACACGCCGTGTAAAGTATGGTGGAAGAATGAAGCAAGCACAGGATAGCCAACAAAAACTGGAACTTTTACTGAATATCAGTCAGGATAATACACGGACACTGGTAGTGCACAGTTCCATAAAAGACGGTTGGTTTTAGAAGAATACAGATGGTTCTTGACATTACAGAAAGGCCGGTCTTAGCGATGAATTATACAGAGTGTTAATTACAGGAGATGCAGTACAGGCGGCTTGCACACTATTCCTGACTGGTCCCGCTATATGTGAATTTCCTCCAAGGTCTAATGCCCTTTATCTGGCGTACCCTTGAAGCTGTCCTTATCTAGTACCTCCTCTGTTATCTTGAGTACCTCTCGCTTTATCTGATCGGCCTCTGTGGTAATCTGTGTCTTGGCTTGTGGCTCGCTTATGCTGCTTCAGCTGAACGGATGGTGACTCAGGAGGGGAACCTTTTCCTTGGATCCGGAACCCGGTTACAGGGCCTTTACTACCCTCTCCTAGCCGGCAGGCTTCAGGCCTGCTATGCTCTCACAGGCCCATAGCCTGGCTTTCTCTCAGACACAGGATCATTTCTGACCTCTGCTCCCACTGTCTGTCTCCTGCTACTACTTCCTGACTGGGCCTTATATAACCTAGGGTTCCCTAGCTCCCTCTAGTGACTCAGAGCTGGAACTACACCCTAGCCGGCCTGCAAAATGCACGTTTCACAGTAACAGGAAAATACATAGCATGACATTATAAGATATTCTATACCAACTTCCCCTTAAATACAGGGGGAACGACAATACCCAAGTGACCCTTCAGTAGTGACGGGGTATTACTCTCCCGTACACTACATACCCCGCTGCTTTAAGCTGAGTACGACCTCGTACTCCATCAGGGCCCGCCCAACTGGAATCATGACCTGAAATAGAGGAAGACACATGCATGCATACAGATATGTCATTTACACTCTTATCAGACCCAATTGGAAATGGCGAAGTGCGGTGACAAGGGGCGTCGTTCTCTTTTTTCACAGGATAGTGAGTGGAACGGGGGTGCTGACCTGGCACAGCGGATGTTGAAAGAACCAGGATAGTCCATGACAATAAATAAGTCCATAATAAATTAACCTCTCAGAGGCTTGCACATAGGAAGTCCATCTCTGGGCACATATACTTGAATAGAAAAACCGGTTATTAAATACTGTCAGCAGCACATATATAAAATGACAATACAGGACTCTGACAATACCAGGGCCATGTTATCCTGGCAAGTCCTGCTTACCCTTTAAAATATTGCTGACATAAAAATGTCTTTTCAACCTGAAATGGGGGTGAAAAGGGATAAAATTTGTGCAAAAACTTCAAGGCACAACCGGGAATTCAGCAGCAAACCGGATGTCCCAAACAAAACAAAGGCAACTGGAAGCATTGATACTCAGTGGCACATCATTCAACTAGGAGGCCACCGGCCGTGGGTAACTGGCAGCGAGCTTCACCAGCTCTGCCAACTGGAGGGACAAACGGCCATTAAGGAAAGGAACAAGAGGGCAAAAGTACTCACAGCCGGGTATCATGTTCCTCTTCTGACGACGAGTCGACATATGGCACCTGCAGCAGTTGTTCCGGCAAGGACGGCCACATTTGAAACCCGTCTCCCCTGACAATTTTTAGAGGGGGAGGTTTATCTTTCACGGCCTCCATCTCGGCCTCCGTCCTCGGGAATGGAAACCACCGCTCGCCGCCTGCGCAGCCAAGGTCCGCCACCCAGTACACCCTCTTTCGTAGGGCCTCCAGTTCTGCTTTGGTACAGGTGGTCGGATCTACCGGAGGTCCAGGGGGTCCGGCCGCTGGGGGAACGATGGCAGCGGCTGCTTGGCGCCGGGCCTCAGCACTTTCCTCGGCTCTCCGATAGCTGTCATGCCGCTCCTGCTCTTCCTCTCGTTTCACTGCAGCCGGAGGGGGGTACCGCTCCTCCAGGCCCTGCAGCACGATCGGCTCCCAGAAGACATCTGTACTGAGGTAGGCCTGATTTTGAAGATGGGTGGTCCGGCCCTTGTCCACACGCGCGCTAGCTATCTCAGCCGGTTCGGCCCTGTCTTTTTCAGAGTCCCAGTTTTCAGCCGGCGCCTTCGGGCGAGTCACTGCGGTGGCGTAGGGGCCCCTTAAGCTTTCGGCGGGAGTGTATTCCACGATTTCCCCTATGGTTAGATTGTGGAGATGTTCTGGGAGGTAGTGCCGCTTTACCGACCGCCGATTGACATAGAAGTCCCGGCCAGTCCCCAGCTCCTGGATAAATCCATAGCCTTTGTCTTTGTCGAAGGACACCACTATCCCTCGGCGCCTTTCGAGCTGGGGCTTACCCGGGAAGGAGTCTCCCTGTATCGACTTAGCCATCTCCTCAAAGCGCTTCTTCCGGCTAGTATTCTTTTCTGCCACCGCGGCTCTCAGCTCCTCCATGATAGCCGGCCATTCTGCATGCCGGCGGCGGATCGGTGGGGACTCGGGTCGGGTGATGCTCAGATCCATGGCCTGGGCTCCGGGATTGACCGTCCAGGTTAGAGGATCCCACGGCCCCAACTCCGGAAAGTCCGGTGGAGTGGCGCCCCACTCGCACGTGGTCTCAACCTCTCTCTCTGCAGCGCACGCCATCTCTTCTCTTCCTGTTTGCTGCATCGACTCTGACTCCTCCCACGCACTGGGCCAGTCTATCTCCATCGGAGCCCCGCCTCCCAGGCGTAACTCTTCAAAGTAGTTAGCCGCTTCGCCACTCCTCAAGGTGGGCGGCGCTCCAGGGCAGTCGTCTCCTCCTTCTTCTGGGAAGGTTTCGGCGCCAAATTTTCGCGCCTCTGCACATCCTGATGGCGCAGTAAAAAGCCTCATGGCGCCGGCGGCCATTTTAGGTTTCCTGATGCTGCAATTCACTGACAGCAAGCAGGATGATGAAAAGTCCAGTAAAACACAGTCCACAAGTACGATTTTCTCTCTGGGGGTAGCGCAACACAGTACAGCGCCTCCAATTCCTCCCAGGCACAATTGTAATCCACAAGTTAGGAATAAAAGTTGCAGTCTTTGTAATACGGTGGTGGAGTAATTAAAGCACACAGTTCACACTTCTCTGCACTGTAGAAGTATGCGGATCCTGTTCGTGACGCCAAAAAGAGCGATGCAGTGTCCCAGGGGGTCAGTAGTGTATGCTGGGCTTTGTAGTGCAGATTGACCACTAACCTGGGATCCACTGTCGTCTTCAATTGGGGCAAATACTGGAACAGGCAGGTATTTAACAGTTCGTGACGCCAGTGTCAATTAAACGGTGACACGCCGTGTAAAGTATGGTGGAAGAATGAAGCAAGCACAGGATAGCCAACAAAAACTGGAACTTTTACTGAATATCAGTCAGGATAATACACGGACACTGGTAGTGCACAGTTCCATAAAAGACGGTTGGTTTTAGAAGAATACAGATGGTTCTTGACATTACAGAAAGGCCGGTCTTAGCGATGAATTATACAGAGTGTTAATTACAGGAGATGCAGTACAGGCGGCTTGCACACTATTCCTGACTGGTCCCGCTATATGTGAATTTCCTCCAAGGTCTAATGCCCTTTATCTGGCGTACCCTTGAAGCTGTCCTTATCTAGTACCTCCTCTGTTATCTTGAGTACCTCTCGCTTTATCTGATCGGCCTCTGTGGTAATCTGTGTCTTGGCTTGTGGCTCGCTTATGCTGCTTCAGCTGAACGGATGGTGACTCAGGAGGGGAACCTTTTCCTTGGATCCGGAACCCGGTTACAGGGCCTTTACTACCCTCTCCTAGCCGACAGGCTTCAGGCCTGCTATGCTCTCACAGGCCCATAGCCTTGCTTTCTCTCAGACACAGGATCATTTCTGACCTCTGCTTCCCACTGTCTGTCTCCTCTGTTACTACTTCCTGACTGGGCCTTATATAACCTAGGGTTCCCTAGCTCCCTCTAGTGACTCAGAGCTGGAACTACACCCTAGCCGGCCTGCAAATGCACGTTTCACAGTAACAGGAAAATACATAGCATGACATTATAAGATATTCTATACCAACTTCCCCTTAAATACAGGGGGAACGACAATACCCAAGTGACCCTTCAGTAGTGACGGGGTATTACTCTCCCGTACACTACATTAGTTAAGCTGGAGGGAATTATGAACAGTTCAATATTGGCACAAAACCTTCAGGCTTCTGCTAGAAAGCTGAACATGAAGAGGAACTTCATCTTTCAGCATGACAACGACCCAAAGCATACATCCAAATCAACAAAAGAATGGCTTCACCAGAAGAAGATTAAAGTTTTGGAATGGACAGCCAGAGCCCAGACCTGAATCCGATTGAAAATCTGTGGGGTGATCTGAAGAGGGCTGTGCCCAGGAGATGCCCTCGCAATCTGACAGATTTGGAGTGTTTTTGCAAAGAAGAGTGGGCAAATCTTGCCAAGTCAAAATGTGCCATGCTGATAGACTCATACCCCAAAAGACTGAGTGCTGGAATAAAATCAAAACGTGCTTCAACAAAGTAGTAGTTTAAGGGTGTGCACACTTATGCAATCACATTATTTTATTTTTATATTATTTCTTCCCTCTACCTAAAAGATTTCAGTTTGTTTTTCAATTGAGTTGTACAGTTTATAGGTCACATTAAAGGTGGAAACGTTCTGAAATTATTTATCTTTGTCTCTTTTTTTTTACAGCACAGAAACCTGACATTTTAACAGGGGTGTGTAGACTTTTTATATCCACTGTATATGACTGGCTGTATAGTTACAGTATATAACCGCAGGCTTGTCCTGTGTGTGGACGGTATGTGGTCAGGTATATGACTGGCTGTATAGTTACAGTATATAACCACAGCTTATCCTCTGTGTGGACGGTATGTGGTCAGGTATATGGCTGTATAGTTACAGTATATAACCGCAGCTGGTCCTATGTGTTGACAGTATGTGGTCAGGTATATGGCTGTATAGTTACAGTATATAACCGCAGCTTGTCCTGTGTGTGGACGGTATGTGGTCAGGTATATGACTGGCTGTATAGTTACAGTATATAACCACAGCTTGTCCTGTGTGTGGACGGTATGTGGTCAGGTATATGACTGGCTGTATAGTTACAGTATATAACCGCAGCTTGTCCTGTGTGTGGACGGTATGTGGTCAGGTATATGGCTGTATAGTTACAGTATATAACCACAGCTTGTCCTGTGTGTGGGCGGTATGTGGTCAGGTATATTGCTGTATAGTTACAGTATATAACCCCAGCTTGTCCTGTGTGTGGACGGTATGTGGTCAGGTATATGACCGGCTGTATAGTTACAGTATATAACTGCAGCTTGTCCTGTGTGTGGACGGTATGTGGTCAGGTATATGACTGGCTGTATAGTTACAGTATATAACCACAGCTTGTCCTCTGTGTGGACGGTATGTGGTCAGGTATATGGCTGTATAGTTACAGTATATAACCGCAGCTGGTCCTATGTGTTGACAGTATGTGGTCAGGTATATGGCTGTATAGTTACAGTATATAACCGCAGCCTGTCCTGTGTGTGGACGGTATGTGGTCAGGTATATGACTGGCTGTATAGTTACAGTATATAACCACAGCTTGTCCTGTGTGTGGACGGTATGTGGTCAGGTATATGACTGGCTGTATAGTTACAGTATATAACTGCAGCTTGTCCTGTGTGTGGACGGTATGTGGTCAGGTATATGGCTGTATAGTTACAGTATATAACCGCAGGCTTGTCCTGTGTGTGGACGGTATGTGGTCAGGTATATGACTGGCTGTATAGTTACAGTATATAACCGCAGCTTGTCCTATGTGTTGACAGTATGTGGTCAGGTATATGACTGGCTGTATAGTTACAGTATATAACCGCAGCTTGTCCTGTGTGTGGACTGTATGTGGTCAGGTATATGACTGGCTGTATAGTTACAGTATATAACCGCAGCTTGTCCTGCGTGTGGACGGTATGTGGTCAGGTATATGACTGGCTGTATAGTTACAGTATATAACCGCAGCTTGTCCTGTGTGTGGACTGTATGTGGTCAGGTATATGACTGGCTGTATAGTTACAGTATATAACCGCAGCTTGTCCTGCGTGTGGACGGTATGTGATCAGGTATATGGCTGTATAGTTACAGTATATAACCGCAGCTTGTCCTGTGTGTGGACGGTATGTGGTCAGGTATATGACCGGCTGTATAGTTACAGTATATAACCGCAGCTTGTCCTGTGTGTGGACGGTATGTGGTCAGGAATATGACTGGCTGTATAGTTACAGTATATAACCGCAGCTTGTCCTGTGTGTGGACTGTATGTGGTCAGGTATATGACTGGCTGTATAGTTACAGTATATAACCGCAGCTTGTCCTGCGTGTGGACGGTATGTGATCAGGTATATGGCTGTATAGTTACAGTATATAACCGCAGCTTGTCCTGTGTGTGGACGGTATGTGGTCAGGAATATGACCATCTGTATAGTTACAGTATATAACCACAGCTTGTCCTGTGTGTGGACGGTATGTGGTCAGGTATATGACCGGCTGTATAGTTACAGTATATAACCGCAGCTTGTCCTGTGTGTCGACGGTATGTGGTCAGGTATATGACTGGCTGTATAGTTACAGTATATAACCGCAGCTTGTCCTGTGTGCGGATGGTATGTGGTCAGGTATATGACTGGCTGTATAGTTACAGTATATAACAGCAGCTTGTCCTGTGTGTGGACGGTATGTGGTCAGGTATATGGCTGTATAGTTACAGTATATAACCGCAGGCTTGTCCTATGTGTAGACGATATGTGGTCAGGTATATGGCTGTATAGTTACAGTATATAACCGCAGCTTGTCCTATGTGTAGACGGTATGTGGTCAGGTATATGACCGGCTGTATAGTTACAGTATATAACCGCAGCTTGTCCTGTGTGTGGACTGTATGTGGTCAGGTATATGACCGGCTGTATAGTTACAGTATATAATCGCAGCTTGTCCTGTGTGTGGACGGTATGTGGTCAGGTATATGGCTGTATAGTTACAGTATATAACCGCACCTTGTTCTCTGTGTCACACCCCGTATTTTCTTCAGTCAGTATTAACTCCCTGAACCTGACCTAGAAGTGGATCTTCCTGGAAGTCTGTGACCCCCTCATATCAGGGAGCAGTGTGAGACCCCCACCATAACACAAGAGACCCTGAATATAAGAGATGAATGTCTTACCTGAAAGCCGTACACAGTCTGTAGAAATACAAGATCTCCAGAGAAGAGTAAAGTCCAGTGCAGAGGGAGGAAGACTGACGGGAATTATAACCCTTGCCCCCCACCTTTAAACGCTTGCAGCTAATGATTAAACCACACCAAGACACCTTCTTTGTTGAGTTACCGCCAACTTTGCAATATCAAAACATGGAGAAACTCAGAGTATCAAGAAGCAGTATTCTCCATCTTTATTTTACTCACACTGACTTCCACTGAGGAGCCCGTGTACCCCTACACGGCGCTCCGACCCCCACCCAACAAAAACAAAGCCTGCTGCTCCACACTATCCTGCAGTCCTGACAAGAAGATGTCTAACCCAATGTCATTAAGGTGAACCCCATCAGGCCGCATAAGCCGCATGTTATCACCCTCCAGCTGGCGGTCACGCACTACCACCCCCGCCTGTGAATGGACAAATCGGGCGATCTGGGCATTGACTGTTCTCCTGGCCTTCTCTATTGTGTGGGAATCCCTGGCACCTTGCCACGTGACCCTGGGAATGATTTCCTAACAGACTATCACAACCTCGTGAAAGAAGGAAGGAAGCAGTTCCAAGTCTGCTCTAATCAGGGTAATCAGCTCTGCGATTTTTAACAGGCAGAGGTCATTACCCCTTGCATGAATGACTAAAATAACCATTGCTCCCCAATGCGAAGGGCAGCAAAAAATGCGAAACAAAAGGCTGCCTTAAACAGCATGGCTTCGTATGGTGAGGAGCAAACGACGGGAAGGACATTGTTAAGAGGGAATACGACACAGGGCGTCTGCACTCAAGGCGGACGTGTTCTTTACGCCAGCCCTTAATAGCTGGGCGAATTAGGAAATATTTATTAACATCTGGCCAACCACGCAACTTAAGGTTAAAGCCAACTCCGGACAGCCGACGCTGTGCGAAAACAGAAACCCCTTGCTCTCTTAGGCATAATAGGTATGAAATTGTCACCTCCAAGCTAGTAGTCCGCAATTCTGCAACCGCCGCATCCCCTACCCGTGCCCCACCATTCAGCCTATGTCTTACCATGTCCAGACCAAGTTGCTGGCGTCACTGACTCCCTCACCAGAGACATCATGCGTTGGTCAGCAAATCCCATAGCAGCTGCGGGCAGGGTAGGCCTTCCTTGGTAGCGCCCGGTAAGATGTTCCGGAATTCCTGCCAATGAAAACGGGAACACCTGTTACCTAAAACGGAAAAGGCTTGTAGCCAATTACCTATCGTATGGGCGACCTTAGGTCTTCGGTCCACGAATCTATCGGAATTAGGTCTCCGTTCTTTATCTACTGTGTGCTGGTCCACTGAAACCAAGGACCAGATATCTATATATTGATTTGACCATAATTTTTTTTTCATCTCGTCATCTAGATGAGCACATAAGGGGCTAAGGCCGCAAAATAGGCATTCTTTATGAATAGGGTTGAGCGAACCCGAACTGTAAAGTTCGGGTTCATACTGAACTTTAGGATTTTTGGACCCTGGACCCGAACGCGAACATTTCAGTAAAAGTTTGGGTTCAGTGTTCGGCGAGTTAATGGCGCTTTTTAAAAGGCTGCAGCCAATCAACAAGCGTTTAACTCTGTCCCCTTAGAAGCCATCACAGCCATGCCTACTAAGGGCATGGCTGTGATTGGCCAGTGCAGCATGTGACCCAGCCTCTATATACAGTTGCAAGAAAAAGTATGTGAACCCTTTGGAATGATTTGGATTTCTGCACAAATTGGTCATAAAATGTGATCTGATCTTCATCTAAGTCACAACAATAGACAATCACAGTCTGCTTAACCTAATAACACACAAAGAATTAAATGTTACCATGTTTTTATTGAACACACCATGTAAACATTCACAGTGCAGGTGGAAAAAGTATGTGAACCCTTGGATTTAATAACTGGTTGAACCTCCTTTGGCAGCAATAACTTCCACCAAACGTTTCCTGTAGTTGCAGATCAGACGTGCACAACGGTCAGGAGTAATTCTTGACCATTCCTCTTTACAGCAATATTCTTGGGATGTCTGGTGTGAATCTTTTTCTTGAGGTCATGCCACAGCATCTCAATCGGGTTGAGGTCTGACTGGGCCACTCCACTTCTGTTTAAGCCATTCTGTAGTTGATTTACTTCTATGCTTTGGGTCGTTGTCCTGTTGCAACACCCATCTTCTGTTGAGCTTCAGCTGGTGGACAGATGTCCTTAAGTTGTCCTGCAAAATATCTTGCTAAACTTGGGAATACATTTTTCCTTCGATGATAGCAATCCGTCCAGGCCCTGACGCAGCAAAGCAGCCCCCACCACCATACTTCACAGTTGGGATGAGGTTTTGAGGTTGGTGTGCTGTGCCTCTTTTTCTCCACACATAGTGTTGTGTGTTTCTTCCAAACAACTCAACTTTGGTTTCATCTGTCCACAGAATATTTTGCCAGTACTGCTGTGGAACATCCAGGTGCTCTTGTGCAAACTGTAAATGTGCAGCAATGTTTTTTTTTGGACAGCAGTGGCTTCCTCTGTGGTATCTTCCCATGAAATCCATTCTTGTTTAGTGTTTTACGTATCGTAGATTCACTAACAGGGATGTTAGCATATGCCAGAGACTTTTGTAAGTCTTTAGCTGACACTCTAGGATTCTTCTTCATCTCATTGAGCAGTCTGCGCTGTGCTCTTGCAGTCATCTTTACAGGACGGCCGCTCCTAGGGAGAGTAGCAGCAGTGCTGAACTTTCTCCATCTATAGACAATTTGTCTTAACGTGGACTGATGAACAGCAAGGCTTTGGGAGATACTTTTATAACCCTTTCCAGCTTTATGCAAGTCAACAGTTCTTAATCGTAGGTCTTCTGAGAGCTCTTTTGTGCGAGGCATCATTCACATCAGGCAATGCTTCTTGTTAAAAGCAAACCCAGAACTGGTGTGAGTTTTTTTTTATAGGGCATGACAGCTGTAACCAACACCTCCAATCTCATCTCATTGACTGGACTCCAGTTGGCTGACTCCTCACTCCAATTAGCTCTTGGAGATGTCATTAGTCTAGGGGTTCACATACTTTTTCCACCTGCACTGTGAATGTTTACATGGTGTGTTCAATAAAAACATGGTAACATTTAATTCTTTGTGTGTTGTTAGTTTAAGCCATGGTTTCTCAACTCCGGTCCTCGGGACCCACCTACCAGTCATGTTTTCAGAATTTCCTTAGTATTGAGCAGGTGATATAATTGGTGTCAATGCATCAGGACTTACCACAGGTATTCATTCTGTGGGATATTCTCAAATCCAGACTGGTAGGTGGGTCCCGAGGACCTAGAGTTGAGAAACCCTGGTTTAAGCAGACTGTGATTGTCTATGACCAATTTGTGCAGAAATCCATATCATTCCAAAGGGTTCACATACTTTTTCTTGCAACTGTAAGCTGGGGTCACGTAGCGCTGCACGTCACTCTGCTCTGATTAGTGTAGGGAGAGGATGCTGCTGCTGTGAGGGAGAGAATAGGAAAGCACCTTTAATCAGAACTGCAATTGAACTGTAGCGATCTACATAGATTTAGTTGTGTGGGTGCAGTGCACAATCTTTTTACCCTGCCCTGAGCCCAGTGACAGAGAAAAAGAACCTTTATCTGTCTGTTAGTTAGGTGGGCGGCGGCGGCCATTTTATGCAAGCTCAGTGCACCAGCACAGCATATGTGCTTTTGTGACATTTAAATCGAAGCTTAAAATACTGCAATAATAATCTGGGTTTAAAAAAACACCCATTTTTGGCAATATCCTACATCTGGTGCCTTTGCAGCATTTGTCAGTGTGCAATTTAAGCTAGAAATACAGCTATAATTTTCTGGGTTTTAAAAAACACCCTTTTTGGGCAAAATACAACATTTTACATACCCTTGCTGCATCTGTACGTGTGAAATTCAAGCATTATATAATGCTGTCATATTCTGTTATTAAAAAAGCACCCATTTTGGGCAGAATACTTAATATTGCAGCCTTTGCTTCATCTGTGATTGTTAAAAACAAGCTTAAAATACTTCAATAATTTTTTTGCTTTTAAAAAACACCCATTTTTGGTAATACCCTCCATCTTAAGCCTCTGCCGCATTAGTCAGCGTGCAATTTAAGCTAGAAATATAGCTATAATTTTCTGGGTTTTAAAAAACACCCATTTAGGGCAAAATACTTAATTGGCGGCCTTGTCTGCATCTGTACGTGTGAAATTCAAGCGTTATATACTGCTGTCATATTATGTTATTAAAAATCACCCTTTTTGGGAAAAGTACTTAATATTGCAGCCTTTGCTGCATCTGTGATTGTTAAAAACAAGCTTGAAATACTTAAATAATTTTCTGGCTTTTAAAAAACACCCATTTTTGGCAATACCCTCCATCTTGGGCCTCTGCCACATTAATCAGTATGCAATTTAAGTTAGAAATACAGCTATATTTTTCTGGGTTTTAAAAAACACCCATTTAGGGCAAAATACTTAATTTGCAGCCTTTGCTGCATATGTCATTGTGAGATACACCCTTTAGATACTGTTGTTCTATTCTGTTATTAATAAAACAACCATTTTGGGCAAGATCCTAAATTTGAGAAATATGAGGAGAGCGTCAAATAAGGGATGTGGCCCCGGTCGTGGTGTTGCAGGGAGAGGACGTGGTCGATCTGTGCCAGCTACACGCACAAGTGAAACACCTTCCTCAGGTGCGAGTAGGCGACAGAACCTTCAGCGGTATTTGGTAGGGCCTAATGTGGCTCTACGAATGGTGAGGCCAGAACAAGTACAGGCGATAGTAGATTGGGTTGCTGACAGTGCCTCCAGTT
Source organism: Bufo gargarizans (assembly GCF_014858855.1). Classification (NCBI taxonomy): domain Eukaryota; kingdom Metazoa; phylum Chordata; class Amphibia; order Anura; family Bufonidae; genus Bufo; species Bufo gargarizans. The sequence continues at coordinate 4,787,402 of NC_058082.1, forward strand.
CCTTCACATTGTCTCCCACCCAGTCTCCTGCTGAAAGATCAGAGTTGGCACTTGCAGCCGTTGTCCATCAGTCTTTCACCTCACCCAGCAAATCAGCCAAGCAGTCTGAGCCCCAAGTCATGCAGCAGTCTCTTCTGCTTTTTGATGACTCTGTTAGCAGGGTTTCCCAGGGCCATCCACCTAGCCCTGCCCCAGAAGTGGAAGAGATTGAGTGCACCGATGCCCAACCACTTATGTTTCAAGATGAGTACATGGGAGGACCATCGCAGCACGTCTCAGAAGATGATGACGAAACACAGGTGCCAACTGCTGTGGCTTTTGAAAGTGTGCAGACCGACAAGGAGGGCAGGAGTGAAGACTGGGTGGAAAATGATGTGGAGGACGATGAGGTCCTCGACCCCACATGGAATCAAGGTCATGCGAGTGACCTGTGTAGTTCGGAGGAAGAGGCGGTGGTCGCACAGAGCCACCAGCACAGTAGAAGAGGGAGCAGGGTGCAAAAGCGGATCGGCCGTCCCCTAGACAGTATGCCTGCTAATGCCCACCACAGCAAGGGACCGAGCACACCAAAGCCAGCTCCAAGGAGTTCCCTGGCATGGCAGTTCTTCAGACAATGTGCTGACGACAAGACACGAGTGGTTTGCACGCTGTGCAATCAGAGCCTGAAGCGAGGCATAAACATTCTCAACCTGAGCACAACCTGCATGACCAGGCATCTAAGTGCAAAGCACGAGCTGCAGTGGAGTAGACACCTCAAAAACCAAGAAAGGTCTCTGGCTCCTCCTGCTTCCTCTTCTGCTGCAGTCTCGGCCTCTTCATCCACCTCTGGAGTGACAGTGCCACCTGCCACCCCGCAAACAGAGGATCTGCCAGCAACACCAACAACTGGGTCACCAAGCATCTCCACAATGTCCCACGGAAGCGTTCAGCTCTCCATATCCCAAACGCTGAAGAGGAAGAGGAAGTGCCCCCCTACCCACCCGTGATCCCTGAATGCTAGCATTTCAAAATTACTGGCCTTTGAAATGCTGTCATTCCGTCTGGTGGAGGCAGTTTTAAAAGCCTTATGGCGGTGGCTGTCCCACAGTACGTTGTGCCCAGCCGCCACTACTTTTCCAGGCGAGCCATCTCTTCCCTGTACAACCAAGTAGGGGACAAAATCAGGTGTGCACTGCGCAACACCATCTGTGGCAAGGTGCACCTGACTACGGATACGTGGACCAGTAAGCACGGTCAGGGCCGTTATATCTCCATAACAGCACACTGGGTAAATGCAGTGGCGGCTGGGCCTGAGGCGGATAGCAGTTTGGCGCATGTCCTTCCACCACCGAGGATTGCAGGGCGCTTCAGTTTGCCTCCTGTTGCTTCCTCCTCCTACTCTGCTTCCTCATCCTCTACCAGCTCCTCATCTGGTCAGCATAACACCTTCACCACCAACATCAGCACAGCCAGGGGTAAACAACAGCAGGCAGTTTTAAAACTTATCTGTTTGGCGGACAAACCCCACACCGCGCAGGAGCTGTGGACGGGCCTTGAACAACAGACCGATGAGTGGTTGGTGCCAGTCAGCCTCAAGCCCGGCCTGGTGATGTGCGATAATGGGCGAAATCTCGTAACAGCTCTGGGACTAGCCGGTTTGACGCACATCCCTTGCCTGGCGCATGTGCTAAATTTGGTGGTGCAGAGATTCCTTAAAAATTACCCCGATATGTCAGAGCTGCTGCATAAAGTGCGGGCCGTCTGTGTGCGCTTTCGGCGTTCTCACCCTGCTGCTGCTCGCCTGTCTGCGCTACAGCGTAACTTCGGCCTTCCCGCTCACCGCCTCATATGCGAGGTGCTCACAAGGTGGAACTCCACCTTGCACATGCTGGACAGACTGTGCGAGCAGCAGCAGGCCATAGTGGAGTTTCAGCTACAGCACGCACGGGTCAGTCGCACTACAGAACAGCACCACTTCACCACCAATGACTGGGCCTCCATGCGAGATCTGTGTGCCTAGTTGCTCTGTTTCGAGTACTCCACCAACATGGCCAGTGGCGATAACACCGTTCTCAGTGTTACCATCTCACTTCTATGCCTCCTTGAAAAAACACTTCTGGCGATGATGGAAGAGGATGATATACAATGTAGATGGAGGGGGCACACCAATAAATACAAATAATACAGGGAGTGCAAAGGAGTGGTTTAGAATATGATACGAAAACAAATAGACTCAATGAAGAGCCAGAAGAACCACCCTAAAAATGCACATCCAACAATAACCCTAGGTAATGAAAGTTTATATATAAAGTTTATTAGACAACTAAAACAAACAGACACATTAAAAAATGGTATACAATATGAACAATGTGTCGGTAACTAAATAAGACCGACACATGCAGAATCCACTGAACGTCCACAAAATAAGGACATGAAATGTATGCCAGCTATACACAATATCAGCATGTAAACTACATATAGAAAATGTTTAAATAAGGTATGGCCACTTATGAATAAAAGCAGACCGCAATGAGGTCAAAGAGTAAGAGCCAGAACCTGTGAAAGCAGCTGGTGCAGTGGATCTGGATAAAGTGAGAAACGCGCAAAGAGGAAGAGGATGTGGCACAGGAGGAGGAAGAGGGATCATTTCATAGGGTTTCCGGCCAGTCATTCACAAGTGTCTTCGAGGGTGGGTTCCTGCACCGACAAACACCAGGTACACAATTGTCCAACCAGTGCACAGTTCTGGTGGATGAGGAGGTGGAGGATGACGAGGAGGAGGAGGAACCATGTTCACAGCAGGGTGGCACCCAGACCAGCTCATGGCCATCACTGGTGCGTGGATGGGGGGATACAGAGGACACAGACCATACACCTCCCACAGAGGACAGCTTTTCGTTGCCTCTGGGCAGCCTGGCACACGAGCGATTACATGCTGCAGTGTCTCCGCAACGACTGCCGAGTTGCCCACATTCTAACTTGTGCTGATTACTTGGTGGCCACGCTGCTGGATCCCCGTTACAAGGACAACGTACCGTCCTTATTTCCCTCACTGGAGCGTAATCGTAAGACGCGCGAGTACAAGCGCACGCTGGTAGACACGCTGCTGGTGGCATTACCACCTGACAGCGGGGGCACAGTGGAAGCACAAATCGAAGGCAGAGGATGAGGAAGAGGTCGCCAACGCAGCTGGGGCACTGCCAGCACCTGAGAAGGCAGGGTTAGCATGGCCAAAATGTGGAAAAGCTTTGTCAGCACGCCACAACAACCAGCACCACCAGCTGATACGGAACGTCTTAGCAGGAGGCAGCATTTCAGCAACATGGTGGAGCAGTATGTGTGCACACGCCTACACGTACTGAATGACGGGTCTGCCCCCTTCAACTTCTGGGTCTCCAAACTGTCCACATGGCCAGAGTTTGCCCTTTACGCCTTGGAGGTGCTGGCCTGCCCTGCAGCCAGTGTATTATCTGAACGTGTGTTTAACACGGCAGGGGGCGGCATGGAACCCACAGGACTTGTCCATACCTTGTGCAGAATAGACATTTTTACCGGCCTTAACCAGCCATTGTTATACTGCAGCGCAATTGCTCATTGTTGTATTTTGGATATTTCACACTCTTTTAGAGTGTACCCCAATAAAAAAATAAATATTAAAAATGAAAACCAAAAACCAGTGTTGGCTACCTCGTCCTCATCCACCGCCGCTTCCACCTACACTGCTACGTCCACCGCCTCCTCAAACTCCTATTCCATATGGACCTCGATGTCATAAATCAATTTTTATTTATTTATTTGTACGCATTTTATTTTATGTCATTTCACTAATTTGTCTGTTACATTTTTGGGTGAAATTCACCAATTTTTGGGTGTGATATACCCATGCTATACCTAGTAGACAGGTAAAAAAAAAAATTACTAATTTGTCTGTTACATTTTTGGGTGAAATTCAAAAATTTTTTGTTGTGATATACCTCTGCTATACCTAGTAGACAGGTTAATAAATTTCACTAATTTTTCTGTTACATTCTTGGGTGACATTTTACCATTTTTGCTGTGAATAAACCCCTGCCCTGCATAGGTGACAGGGACCGAAAGTTTTAAAAATAATCTGTTCCATTGGTGGGTGACCTTAACCCATTTCTGGCAATTAAAAACCCCTGCTCTGCATAGATGACAGGGACTTACATTTCTAAAATTCATCTTTAATTGTCCCTTTCATTCGATCCTTCTGCTTTAATAACTTGTTCCACATTTCCGCTTGATCACATTGCAGCCATTGACCTCCCTTGGATGAGGTCTCCCTTTCTCACGCTCCCTCTCCGGCATGGAACCCTGATTCGCCGATAACCGTGATCAACATGGTAGGCTCAGAAAAGAACATTGAAAGTTGATAGAAAAGATATCCAAATGGATGGTGGACTTCACAGGGACGTGCGATCAGGCAGAAGTTATCTAGAGTCAACAAAGCGGCAGCAGGGCCTCTCCTGGCTAACGTTTCCAAATCCTAAATATCCCAGTGACATTCCCTATAATTTTTTTCTTTAATCATTCCAATAACAGGGCATCTTAAGAGTCCTGTATTGTTATATATCGTCACTACCTCCCCGAGTCGGGAGTTGGTAATTGCCGCGCGCCCCCTCCTTTCCTTCAATTCTTCAGTTTTAATAGCTTCTCCCACATTTCCACTCGATCACAGTTAAATTTTATCCATTGACCTCCCTTAGATGTGGTCTCTCTTTCTCACGCTCCCTCTCCGGCCTGGAACCCTGATTCCCCGCCACCCGGGATCACCATGGTAGGCGCAGAAAAGAACATCGAAAGTTGATAGAGCAGATATCCAATTGGATGGTGAACATCACGGGGACGTGCGACATGGTGGGGCAGTAAGTGTGCACACGCCTACACGAACTGACTGACAGGGGTCAGCCCCTGCAACTTCTGGGTCTCCAAAATGGGCACATGGCCTGAGCTTGCCCTTTACCCCTTGGAGGTGCTAGCCTGCCCTGCAGCCGGTGTATTGTCTGAACGTGTGTTTAGCACGACTGGAGGGGGTTATCACAGGTTATATTTCCCAATGTTTTAGGGTGTACCCTAATTTTTATTTTTTTTTTATTAATATATCAAAACATTACAGAATAGAAAAAAGGATACAGTTCCCCCCCCCCCCAACCCTCCCCTCCCCCCTACCTGTGGTGCGTCAAAATAAAACCCCTATAAATAAAACCATTTGACCTCGACTAATCAATCCTCCAACCACCCCATATCTTAATCCACTTGTCCTCAGCTTCCCTCTGTTTGTACATAATTTTCTCATAATTTTTTACCTTAGCAATTAAATTTATCCATGTATTTATATCTGGAGTGTATCGAGCAAACCAGGTCCGACTGACCAGCACTCTGGCCAACATCAATATTCTGCTCAGGAAAATCTTTTGATACTTATGATTATTTAATTTAGAAAGATCATTAAGCACAAATACTTGTGGTTCAAAAGGGATTCGAACTTTTAGTTTATACATAATACAATTATTAATACTATTCCAGTAGTTTATAAGTTCTGGACAAGTCCATATCATATGGAGAAAGTCCGCTCCTACAGTGTCACATTTGGGGCAGTTTGACATGTCTCTTAATCCACATTTATTCATCCACAATGGAGTAATATATAATCCATGGCAAATATAGAATTGTACTAGAACGTGATTGAAGTTCTGTGACAGTAAACCTAAGTTCCCAAAAATATTCTCCCAGCCTTCTATTTGTAAGTTCGGGCAATCCAGCTCCCACGCTCTTTGTCCTGGTGAGTGTGTATCATTAAACCGTGCCTTAAGTAATAACTTATATATATTTGAAATTTTTATTCTAGACAGTGTGTCCCCTACCCATTCATTCAAAAAAGATGAATTATCTATATCCAACACCTGTTTGTCATCCAGACTAGATAGTACCGAACGCAATTGAAGATACCTAAACCATGAAAAGTTTTCTATATTATGTGTCATCTCTATAAATGGTTTAATATCTCTATCCTTAACTACCTGTGAAATGTATATAATTTTATTCTTCTGCCAAAATGTGTCGGCTGCAATATCATCCAGCCTTTGTAAGTGCACATTATGCCAAAGAGGCGTAAATGTAAGTGAACCCTTAACCTTCAACCATGTCCTAGTTGTAGCCCACACTTTCAGGAGTAGTTTTGTGGTCTCTCTGTAGCCTCGCTCATAGCTCTTCAATAGCCCGGATTCCAACAAGGTAAAAATATTATTGTGGGCGTGACTGGTTACCAACTTCCCCAGCAATGCACTGTTCTCTGACTCATAGCACATCAATAGCTGGGCTGCAATAAAGTACCCTTTAAAGTAGGGGAGATTTAAACCCCCGCACTCCACTGATTTATACAGATATTCCAGCTTTATTCGAACTCGCTTTCTTCCCCATATTAAATCATTAATTATCCTTTCCATAAGTTTAAAATACTTATCTTGTATCCAGATAGGTGTGTTCCTGAGCACATATAAAAATTGTGGTAGTATCACCATTTTAACTAATGAGACTCGGTCAGCTCTAGATAGGGGAAGTCTCAGCCAGATCCCTATTTTAGCTCTAGTCTTTACCATTATGGGGATCAAATTAAGTTGTATAAAATTTTCAACCCGGGGTGATATAATCAAACCCAAGTATTGAAAAGTGTCAACGATATTCAACTGTGTCACAGAGACCTCTTTCTGTGGCAGGGGGTCCACTGGCATCAAACTGGTCTTAGCCCAGTTTATAAGAAGACCAGACACCTCACCAAATGCTTTAACCATTTGAATAATCCTGGGAAGAGTGATTTCCGTGTGGTCTATAAAAAAAAGAACATCATCCGCATATAGTGAGATACGGTCTTGTGTTCCTAGCGTACCGAATCCTTTAAGCTGCTCGTCCTGTCTAATGGCCATAGCAAGGGGTTCGATATAGATATCAAATAGCAATGGGGATAATGGACAGCCCTGCCGCGTGCCCCTATTTAAATCAATACTGCTACTCAGGATTCCATTAAGACTCAATTTTGCCCTTGGAGATCCATATAATAACTTAAGAGTACCTATGAACCTTTCTCCAAAGCCCATCCTTGCCAGAACCTTCCAGAGGAAGCGCCACTCCACCCTGTCAGGGCCTTAGAGGCATCCAATGACAGGATGGAGCAAGCGGTCCCCCCAGGGGCCTGAATATTAGAAAAGAGCCGATGTAGATTATGATGTGTACCCTTGTTCTGAATAAAGCCACTCTGATCCGGGTGGACAATAGAGGAAATGACCCCAGAAAGCCTTGTAGCCAAGACCCTCGCGAGAAGCTTTACATCTGCATTAAGAAGTGAGATTGGTCTATAAGATTCTAGATCTAGGGGGTCCTTGCCTTTTTTTGGAATTAGTATTATTACAGCTTCCATCATTGAATCTGGCAACTTCCCATACTCCATTGATTCAGAAAAGACCTCCAGCAGTCTGGGGAGAATACACTCCCTATATTTACTATAGAATTCGTATGGAAGCCCATCTGAACCAGGAGTAGAGTTGGCTGAGCATAATTTAATAGCTCCCTCGAGTTCCTGAATTGAGACCTCCAATTCGAGTGCTTTCTTTTGCGTCTCAGTAATGGAAGGGAAGGTAATCCTGTCAAGATAGAAGTCTATCTTATCATCTGTGATCTTAGTTTCAGCCTTGTACAAATCCAGGAAATAGTCAACAAAGGCCTTCTCTACCGGACCCTGTCCAGTGACCATCTTACCATCACTCAATCGAACCTTGTCTATACATTTTTTAGATTGTTGGCTTGATCAGGCCCGTCGCTACCCAACAGGCAAAACAAGCAATTGCTTGGGGCCCCGAGCTGGTTGGGGCCCCGAGCTGGCCCGGGGCCAAGCAGAGCAGAGTAACTCAGAAGATCCGATGGTATATTCTAACCCCCAGGCGCTCCCATGGTGACGGGGACGCTTGCCTGCGGGTTAGAATATACCATCGGATCTGAGTTTTACGAGCTCAGTGAGATCGTAAAAGCTCAAATCCGATGGTATATTCTAACCCCCAGGCGTTCCCATGGTGACGGGGACGCTTGCCTGGGGGTTAGAATATACAGGGCCACGCCGCTCACAGCAGTATATTTATAAACTAATCAGTAACTACTTTAACTTTAATCATTGCTCATTGCTGAGCTCTTTACTTGGATTATTTGGATATCTCTTACTTTGTCTTAGCTCCGGTAATAGCAGGCAGTGCGGGGGGCGGCGCTCACTCACTGACCGACGTCACGCGCCTGCTCCTCCCACTAGGCGGCGCAGGCGCGTGACGTCAGTGAGTGAGCGCCGCCTGAACTGCCTGCTGTTACCGGAGCTAAGACAAAGTAAGATATCCAAATAATCCAAGTAAAGAGCTCAGCAATGAGCAATGAAGTTAAAGTAGTTACTGATTAGTTTATAAATATACTGCTGTGAGCGTCGGGGAGGGGGATCTGTGGATGGCACTGTAGGGAGATCTGTGGATGGCAGTGCCATCCACAGATCCCCCTACAGTGCCATCCACAGATCCCCCCTCCCCTAAACAGTGCCATCCACAGATCCCCCTACAGTGTCATCCACAGATCCCCCCTCCCCTAAACAGTGCCACCCACAGATCCCCCTACAGTGCCATCCACAGATCCCCCGTACAGTGCCATCCACAGATCCCCCATACAGTGCCATCCATAGATCCCCCTAAACAGTGCCACCCACAGATCCCCCTAAACAGTGCCATCCACAGATCCCCCCTAAACAGTGCCATCCACAGATCCCCCTACAGTGCCATCCACAGATCCCCCCTCCCCTAAACAGTGCCACCCACAGATCCTCCTACAGTGCCATCCACAGATCCCCCTACAGTGCCATCCACAGATCCCCCTACAGTGCCATTCACAGATCCCCCCTAAACAGTGCCATCCACAGATCCCCCCTAAACAGTGCCATCCACAGATCCCCCCTAAACAGTGCCATCCACAGATCCCCCTACAGTGCCATCCACAGATCCCCCCTCCCCTAAACAGTGCCATCCACAGATCCCCCCTAAACAGTGCCATCCACAGATCCCCCCTAAACAGTGCCATCCACAGATCCCCCCTCCCCTAAACAGTGCCATCCACAGATCCCCCCTCCCCTAAACAGTGCCATCCACAGATCCCCCCCTAAACAGTGCCATCCACAGATCCCCCCCATCATGGCACTGTTTAGGGGAGGAGGGATCTGTGGAAGGCACTGTTTAGGGGGGATTTGTGGATGGCATTGTTTAGGGGGGGGTCTGTGGATGGCACTGTTTAGGGGGAGATCTGTGGATGGCACTGTTTAGGGGAGGGGGGATCTGTGGATGGCACTGTTTAGGGGGGATCTGTGGAAGGCACTGTTTAGGGGAGGGGGGATCTGTGGAAGGCACTGTTTAGGAGGGTTCTGTGGATGGCATTGTTTAGGGGGATCTGTGGATGGCACTGTTTAGGGGAGGGGGGATCTGTGGATGGCACTGTTTAGGGGAGGGGGGATCTGTGGATGGCACTGTTTAGGGGAGGGGGGATCTGTGGATGGCACTGTTTAGGGGGGATCTGTGGATGGCACTGTTTAGGGGAGGGGGGATCTGTGGATGGCACTGTTTAGGGGGGATCTGTAGATGGCACTGTTTAGGGGGGATCTGTGGATGGCACTGTTTAGGGGAGATCTGTGGATGGCACTGTTCAAATTTCATGCACATTAAATGCAACAGCAGTATTTGCACTGTAAACCTCCTTTTTTATTTATATAAAGTGTGGGTGAACTTAAACTGTATGGCTATACTGTGGTTCCTGTAGGCTTTGCGTGCGTAAGGTGTGGAGGGGGGGGGCCTCCATGTCTATTTTGCTTGGGGCCCCCAAATTCCTTCAAACGGCCCTGGGCTTGATATTACTCTGGACAAAAATTTACCAGGTCGCCCTGACTCCGTAAAGTATTTTTGCCCCTTAAAAAAAAGGCTCTGTTGGGCCTTGTCTAATAAAAAATTAGAGTATATTTGCGTGGCTCTTTGCATATTTTTCCTATTCTCCTCCGTCTTATTCATATAGAAGGATTCTGTCGCCAGTGCTGCACGTTCTTCTAGGTTTTTCTGTTTTTTCCCATACGCCTTTCTAAGATTCGCGATGTTACTAACCAACAATCCCCTCATGTACGCCTTAAAGGTATCCCATACAACTTGAATTTTTGCTGAGCCATAATTATTATCCCAAAAACGGCCAATTTCATTTTGGATTACTTCATGTGTCTTTATAACTGATAACCAATAAGGATTTAGTCTAAAGGGGGTTTTTTGTGTGTATCTTTCCTGAGTTAAGCAGAGTTCAAGTAGTAGCGGAGAATGATCCGATATTGACCTCGTTTCGTATTTCATTCGTTTTACCAATTTCAGATGTTTACTAGTTATCAATGCAAGATCTATTCTAGACATTGATTTACCTGCTTTACTGAAACATGAAAAAACCCTTTTCCCCTGTCCTAAATATTCCCAAACATCTTCAAAACCAGCCTCCAGGCAAAACCGTGCCAGGGGAGACCCCTGAACCGGACTATCACTCCTGATGCTCGTCGAAACCCTATCACGTAGAGGATCAATGACACAGTTGAAATCGCCAACAATCAGTGTTGGGCATTCAGGCCATTTATCCATAAACAATACCAAAGAATTAAGAACCGAAAAAGAAAATGGCGGTGGAATGTAGACAAAGGCCAGAATGCATATTTCCCCCCTTAACCTACAATGTAAAAAAATAAATCTCCCCTGTTGATCAACAGAGGATGCCATACAAACAAAATCAATAAGTCTATGTATCAAGACAGTAACACCTCTCGAGTAATTGGAGAAAGTAGAATGATACGTATGCGCAGCCCATCCCCTGTTGACCACCCTAGAGGTCTCCTCGGTGAGGTGAGTCTCCAACAAACATACTATTGCAGGTAGGTGGACCCGAGAAAAGTCAAAAACTGCTTGTCTTTTTCCTCTATCCCCCAAACCACGTATATTCCAGGCAATAATTCTAGTCAGCATTATCAACAGTGGTTAGATGGGAAAAAGAGGAAAAAAAAAAAAAAAAAAAAAAAAAAAGGGATATATCTTGACGCACCACTACTAGGGATGAGCGAACTCGAACTGTATAGTTCGGGTTCGTACCGAATTTTGGGGTGTCCGTGACACGGACCCGAACCCGGACATTTTCGTAAAAGTTCGGGTTCGGTGTTCGTCGCTTTCTTGGCGCTTTTGTGACGCTTTCTTGGCGCTTTTTGAAAGGCTGCAAAGCAGCCAATCATCAAGCGTCATACTACTTGCCCCAAGAGGCCGTCACAGCCATGCCTACTATTGGCATGGCTGTGATTGGCCAGAGCACCATGTGACCCAGCCTCTATTTAAGCTGGAGTCACATAGCGCCGCCCGTCACTCTGCTCTGATTAGCGTAGGGAGAGGTTGCGGATGCGACAGTAGGGCGAGATTAGGCAGATTAACTCCTCCAAAAGGACTTCACTTGATTAATCGATCGATCTGCAGCTGTGGATCATTGAGATGCTGAAATTCAAATGCTCACTCACTGTTTTTAGGCTGCCCAGACCGTTTGTCAGTCACTTTTTTCTGGGGTGATCGGCGGCCATTTTGTGTCTTGTGCGGTGCTGCGACCAAGTGCATCCAAGCTGCGACCAAGTGCATTTAACCCTCAATGGTGTGGTTGTTTTTTGGCTAAAGCCTACATCAGGGTGAAGCTGTCACACCAAGTGCATTTAACCAGCAATAGTCTGTTCATTTTTGGCCATATACTAAATCAGGGGCAAGCTGCGCCCGTCACCAAGTGCATTTAACCAGCAATAGTGTGGTTATTTTTTGGCCATATCCCAGTCTAATTCTGTCACTAAATCCATACCGGTCACCCAGCGCCTAAATACTAGGCCTCAAATTTATATCCCGCTGAATTTGAATACAATACATTGGGCCAAATAATATTTTTGTTGTTGTGGTGAACCATAACAATGAGAAAAACATCTAGTAAGGGACGCGGACGTGGACATGGTCGTGGTGGTGTTAGTGGACCCTCTGGTGCTGGGAGAGGACGTGGCCGTTCTGCCACAGCCACACATCCTAGTGTACCAACTACCTCAGGTCCCAGTAGCCGCCAGAATTTACAGCGATATATGGTGGGGCCCAATGCCGCTCTAAGGATGGTAAGGCCTGAGCAGGTACAGGCATTAGTCAATTGGGTGGCCGACAGTGGATCCAGCACGTTTACATTATCTCCCACCCAGTCTTCTGCAGAAAGCGCACAGATGGCGCCTGAAAACCAACCCCATCAGTCTGTCACATCACCCCCATGCATACCAGGGAAACTGTCTCAGCCTCAAGTTATGCAGCAGTCTCTTATGCTGTTTGAAGACTCCGCTGGCAGGGTTTCCCAAGGGCATCCACCTAGCCCTTCCCCAGCGGTGAAAGACATAGACTGCACTGACGCACAACCACTTATGTTTCCTGATGATGAGGACATGGGAATACCACCTCAGCATGTCTCTGATGATGACGAAACACAGGTGCCAACTGCTGCGTCTTTCTGCAGTGTGCAGACTGAACAGGAGGTCAGGGATCAAGACTGGGTGGAAGACGATGCAGGGGACGATGAGGTCCTAGACCCCACATGGAATGAAGGTCGTGCCATTGACTTTCACAGTTCGGAGGAAGAGGCAGTGGTGAGACCGAGCCAACAGCGTAGCAAAAGAGGGAGCAGTGGGCAAAAGCAGAACACCCGCCGCCAAGAGAGTCCACCTGCTACTGACCGCCGCCATCTGGGACCGAGCACCCCAAAGGCAGCTTCAAGGAGTTCCCTGGCATGGCACTTCTTCAAACAATGTGCTGACGACAAGACCCGAGTGGTTTGCACGCTGTGCCATCAGAGCCTTAAGCGAGGCATTAACGTTCTGAACCTGAGCACAACCTGCATGACCAGGCACCTGCATGCAAAGCATGAACTGCAGTGGAGTAAACACCTTAAAACCAAGGAAGTCACTCAGGCTCCCCCTGCTACCTCTTCTGCTGCTGCCGCCTCAGCCTCTTCTGCTGCTGCCGCCTCGGCCTCTTCCTCCGCCTCTGGAGGAACGTTGGCACCTGCCGCCCAGCAAACAGGGGATGTACCACCAACACCACCACCACCACCTCCGTCACCAAGCGTCTCAACCATGTCACACGGCAGCGTTCAGCTCTCCATCTCACAAACATTTGAGAGAAAGCGTAAATTCCCACCTAGCCACCCTCGATCCCTGGCCCTGAATGCCAGCATTTCTAAACTACTGGCCTATGAAATGCTGTCATTTAGGCTGGTGGACACAGACAGCTTCAAACAGCTCATGTCGCTTGCTGTCCCACAGTATGTTGTTCCCAGCCGCCACTACTTCTCCAAGAGAGCCGTGCCTTCCCTGCACAACCAAGTATCCGATAAAATCAAGTGTGCACTGCGCAACGCCATCTGTGGCAAGGTCCACCTAACCACAGATACGTGGACCAGTAAGCACGGCCAGGGACGCTATATCTCCCTAACTGCACACTGGGTAAATGTAGTGGCAGCTGGGCCCCAGGCGGAGAGCTGTTTGGCGCACGTCCTTCCGCCGCCAAGGATCGCAGGGCAACATTCTTTGCCTCCTGTTGCCACCTCCTCCTTCTCGGCTTCCTCCTCCTCTTCTTCCACCTGCTCATCCAGTCAGCCACACACCTTCACCACCAACTTCAGCACAGCCCGGGGTAAACGTCAGCAGGCCATTCTGAAACTCATATGTTTGGGGGACAGGCCCCACACCGCACAGGAGTTGTGGCAGGGTATAGAACAACAGACCGACGAGTGGTTGCTGCCGGTGAGCCTCAAGCCCGGCCTGGTGGTGTGCGATAATGGGCGAAATCTCGTTGCAGCTCTGGGACTAGCCAATTTGACGCACATCCCTTGCTTGGCGCATGTGCTGAATTTGGTGGTGCAGAAGTTCATTCACAACTACCCCGACATGTCAGAGCTGCTGCATAAAGTGCGGGCCGTCTGTTCGCGCTTCCGGCGTTCACATCCTGCTGCTGCTCGCCTGTCTGCGCTACAGCGTAACTTCGGCCTTCCCGCTCACCGCCTCATATGCGACGTGCCCACCAGGTGGAACTCCACCTTGCACATGCTGGACAGACTGTGCGAGCAGCAGCAGGCCATAGTGGAGTTTCAGCTGCAGCACGCACGGGTCAGTCGCACTGCGGAACAGCACCACTTCACCACCAATGACTGGGCCTCCATGCGAGACCTGTGTGCCCTGTTGCGCTGTTTCGAGTACTCCACCAACATGGCCAGTGGCGATGACGCCGTTATCAGCGTTACAATACCACTTCTATGTCTCCTTGAGAAAACACTTAGGGCGATGATGCAAGAGGAGGTGGCCCAGGAGGAGGAGGAGGAGGAGGAAGAGGGGTCATTTTTAGCACTTTCAGGCCAGTCTCTTCGAAGTGACTCAGAGGGAGGTTTTTGGCAACAGCAGAGGCCAGGTACAAATGTGGCCAGACAGGGCCCACTACTGGAGGACGAGGAGGACGAGGAGGTGGAGGAGGATGAGGATGAAGCATGGTCACAGCGGGGTGGCACCCAACGCAGCTCGGGTCCATCACTGGTGCGTGGCTGGGGGGAAAGGCAGGACGATGACGATACGCCTCCCACAGAGGACAGCTTGTCCTTACCCCTGGGCAGCCTGGCACACATGAGCGACTACATGCTGCAGTGCCTGCGCAACGACAGCAGAGTTGCCCACATTTTAACGTGTGCGGACTACTGGGTTGCCACCCTGCTGGATCCACGCTACAAAGACAATGTGCCCACCTTACTTCCTGCACTGGAGCGTGATAGGAAGATGCGCGAGTACAAGCGCACGTTGGTAGACGCGCTACTGAGAGCATTCCCAGATGTCACAGGGGAACAAGTGGAAGCCCAAGGCCAAGGCAGAGGAGGTGCAAGAGGTCGCCAAGGCAGCTGTGTCAATGCCAGCTCCTTTGAGGGCAGGGTTAGCATGGCAGAGATGTGGAAAACTTTTGTCAACACGCCACAGCTAACTGCACCACCACCTGATACGCAACGTGTTAGCAGGAGGCAACATTTCACTAACATGGTGGAACAGTACGTGTGCACACCCCTCCACGTACTGACTGATGGTTCGGCCCCATTCAACTTCTGGGTCTCTAAATTGTCCACATGGCCAGAGCTAGCCTTTTATGCCTTGGAGGTGCTGGCCTGCCCGGCGGCCAGCGTTTTGTCTGAACGTGTATTCAGCACGGCAGGGGGCGTCATTACAGACAAACGCAGCCGCCTGTCTACAGCCAATGTGGACAAGCTGACGTTCATAAAAATGAACCAGGCATGGATCCCACAGGACCTGTCCGTCCCTTGTCCAGATTAGACATTAACTACCTCCCCTTAACCATATATTATTGTACTCCAGGGCACTTCCTCATTCAATCTTATTTTTATTTTCATTTTACCATTATATTGCGAGGCTACCCAAAGTTGAATGAACCTCTCCTGTGTCTGGGTGCCGGGGCCTAAATATATGCCAATGGACTGTTCCAATGTTGGG
The DNA here is from genome assembly GCF_014858855.1 of Bufo gargarizans. Lineage (NCBI taxonomy): Eukaryota > Metazoa > Chordata > Amphibia > Anura > Bufonidae > Bufo > Bufo gargarizans. Next base: position 4,803,027 of record NC_058082.1, read on the forward strand.
TGACGTGAAGCCTGATTCTCTGCTATGACATGCAGACTGATTCTCTGCTGACATGAAGCCAGATCCTCTGTTACGGGACCTCTCTCCTCTGCCTGGGTGCTGGGGCCTAAATATATGCCAATGGACTGTTCCAATGTTGGGTGACGTGAAGCCTGATTCTCTGCTATGACATGCAGAATGATTCTCTGCTGACATGAAGCCAGATTGTCTGTTACGGGACCTCTCTCCTCTGCCTGTGTGCTGGGCCTAAATATATGCCAATGGACTGTTGCAGTGGTGGCTGACGTGAAGCCTCATTCTCTGCTATGACATGCAGACTAATTCTCTGCTGACATGAAGACAGATTCTCTGTTACGGGACCTCTCTCCTCTGCCTGGGTGCTGGGCCTAAATATATGCCAATGGACTGTTGCAGTGGTGGCTGACGTGAAGCCAGATTCTCTGCTATGGGACCTCTCTCCAATTGATTTTGGTTAATTTTTATTTATTTAATTTTATTTTAATTCATTTCCCTATCCACATTTGTTTGCAGGGGATTTACCTACATGTTGCTGCCTTTTGCAGCCCTCTAGCTCTTTCCTGGGCTGTTTTACAGCCTTTTTAGTGCCGAAAAGTTCGGGTCCCCATTGACTTCAATGGGGTTCGGGTTCGGGACGAAGTTCGGATCGGGTTCGGATCCCGAACCCGAACATTTCCGTGATGTTCGGCCGAACTTCTCGAACCCGAACATCCAGGTGTTCGCTCAACTCTAACCACTACCCAACCCCAACCCCAACCCCCCCCCCCCAACCCCCCATGCAGGTAATCCACCACATATTGTAGTAGATTTCTCTCCTGTGACCATCCCTCCCACACTCCCCCCACTCGGTCGCCCCCATTCAGAGATAGAGAAAAGGAAATTTAGGGGTGTAAACCCCTTATAGCAATTACAATTTCCAACACATCCTAAGAGGAATTAGATCAAAGATTATTTCGATCAAGCCAGTCCGTGGCTTCTTCCGAAGTATCGAAAAATAGAGTTTTATCGTTGAAAATAATCCGTAATTTTGCTGGGAATATAAGAGAATATTTAATATCCCTTTCTCTTAGCCTCTTTTTGGCAGTCATAAATGTGCGTCTCTTTTCTTGTATGTCTTTTGAAAAATCTGGAAAGAAAGCCAATCTGTTCCCATTGTATACAACCGGTGGGCATTCCCTCGCCCTTCTCAAAAGGATATCTTTATCACCTGTGGCCAATAACTTAACAAGAAATGTCCGAGGTTGTCTCCCTGAAATTGGTTTACCCCCTGGGACCCGATGAGCTCTTTCTATCATGAAGAAGGGGGAAAACGAATCTTTCCCAAAATTTTCAAAGATTAACTTCTGTATAAATTGGGTTGAATTCTTCTCTTCCGCACCCTCTGGAATCCCTATTATTCTCACGTTGTATCTTCGTGACCTATCCTCAAGGTCCGCCACCTTTTTCTTCAGAAGGTTATACTCTGATTTAAGTGTGGAGACTTCAGTTTTTATTTTTTGGGATTCATTCTGTATCAGGGTAAAAGAGCTCTCTAGGTTGTTAACTCTGTCTCTCATATTTGACAAATCATCTTTTATTAGTCCCACATCAACTTGGATAAACCCAAGTTGGGTTGTAACAGCCTGTATTAAATCCCCATTTTGTTTGACCGCTAGCAATATTTCTTCTAGCGGAGAGGAGTTGTCGTTAGGGATAACCTCCCCCATTATACCATCTTCCACTTCTGAGTATCTAAAGGCTTTTTGTGGGTCTAACTCCGTCAACTCTGGGTCATCATTTTTTTTTGTGGCATGTTCCTTTTGTCCGCCCCTCGTATTAACCCTCGGAGACCTCAGAAACTGGTCTATTTTTGTTGTTTCAGCAGTTTTAAACCCCAGTTTCTGATTTGAGAGGTCAGCCGAGCGCCTGCTAGCTTTTGGAGCCATACCTTGATCCTCCTTTTTTTTTTTTTTTTTTTGCTTTTTCCTTCTTTTTCTTCTCCTCCTTTTTTTTTTTTTTTCCCCCTTTTTTTTTTGTTTCCACCTCTTCTCTCCTTTTATATTTATATATATATCTTCTTTTTTTTCCTTTTTTTTTTTTTTTCTTTCCCCTTCCTCTCCCTTCTTCTTTGTTCTCCTTCTCTTTTATTTTTATTTTTTATTTTTTTTCTCCCCCCCCTTCACCTTGGTATTTTTTTATTAAATTTTTTTTTTTTTTAAACTTATTTTTGATTTTTTCTTATTTTCTTTTCCTCCTCTTTTCTTCCACTTTCCACTTTATACTTTATAGTTTCCTCCTTTTTTTTTTTTTTTGTGGCCACCTCAGTCTTTTTCAAATGTGCTTTTTGGATGGAAAAAGTATATATTTTTTTTAAGTTAGTGGATATCATCCTAAGGGAAAGAAGATCTGGAGGACAGAGAAAAAAAAGTAAATGGAACAATCTCACCGGTATTCCACCTCCTCCTAGCATCCAAGGATTGAAGATCTTGAGGGGCATCGGCGGCAGAAACGAAGAATCCACAGTCTCCAAGAACAGTGGCGCAGAGGGGAGAGGAGAGGATCAGTACTGATTCCAGAGTAAATTTCAACAACAGTCCAACGGGCAGAGGAAGGACAACAAGAGCTGTTCACAATGCCACAGGGAGGAGAAGAGAGGATCGAGAAGGGCCGAAGACGAGCTCCACAACGTGACCGACCGGACTGATCACAACGGCACAGGGAGGAGGGAGGAGGAGGGAGGATCAGCAGGAACCAAGGACACGCACCACGTTCAGGCTTAACGGTCAGGACATCGGAACATGCCCCGCAATCGTGAGGAGGACGCGGCTGAAGCTCAGCATGAAGATCGGCACGAGGACGCCAGGAGATTCAAAGTAGCGAGGTAGCAGGACCGCCGAGTCCCGGGGGAGGCGGAGGGCGTAACGTATTCTGTCTACGTCATCACGTCACTCCTGTTGAGGAGTGACGTGATGACGTAGACAGAATACGTCACGCCCTCCGCCTCCCCCGGGACTCGGCGGTCCTGCTACCTCGCTACTTTGAATCTCCTGGCGTCCTTGTGCCGATCTTCATGCTGAGCTTCAGCCGCGTCCTCCTCACGATTGCGGGGCATGTTCCGATGTCCTGACCGTTAAGCCTGAACGTGGTGCGTGTCCTTGGTTCCTGCTGATCCTCCCTCCTCCTCCCTCCTCCCTGTGCCGCTGTGATCAGTCCGGTCGGTCCCGTTGGGGAGCTCGTCTTCTGCCCTTCTCGATCCTCTCTTCTCCTCCCTGTGGCATTGTGAACAGCTCTTGTTGTCCTTCCTCTGCCCGTTGGACTGTTGTTGAAATTTACTCTGGAATCAGTACTGATCCTCTCCTCTCCCCTCTGCGCCACTGTTCTTGGAGACTGTGGATTCTTCGTTTCTGCCGCCGATGCCCCTCAAGATCTTCAATCCTTGGATGCTAGGAGGAGGTGGAATACCGGTGAGATTGTTCCATTTACTTTTTTTTCTCTGTCCTCCAGATCTTCTTTCCCTTAGGATGATATCCACTAACTTAAAAAAAATATATACTTTTTCCATCCAAAAAGCACATTTGAAAAAGACTGAGGTGGCCACAAAAAAAAAAAAAAAAGGAGGAAACTATAAAGTATAAAGTGGAAAGTGGAAGAAAAGAGGAGGAAAAGAAAATAAGAAAAAATCAAAAATAAGTTTAAAAAAAAAAAAATTTAATAAAAAAATACCAAGGTGAAGGGGGGGAGAAAAAAATAAAAAAAAAAATAAAAGAGAAGGAGAACAAAGAAGAAGGGAGAGGAAGGGGAAAGAAAAAAAAAAAAAAAAGGAAAAAAAAGAAGATATATATATAAATATAAAAGGAGAGAAGAGGTGGAAACAAAAAAAAAAAGGGGGGAAAAAAAAAAAAAAAGGAGGAGAAGAAAAAGAAGGAAAAAGCAAACAAAAAAAAAAAAAGGAGGATCAAGGTATGGCTCCAAAAGCTAGCAGGCGCTCGGCTGACCTCTCAAATCAGAAACTGGGGTTTAAAACTGCTGAAACAACAAAAATAGACCAGTTTCTGAGGTCTCCGAGGGTTAATACGAGGGGCGGACAAAAGGAACATGCCACAAAAAAAAATGATGACCCAGAGTTGACGGAGTTAGACCCACAAAAAGCCTTTAGATACTCAGAAGTGGAAGATGGTATAATGGGGGAGGTTATCCCTAACGACAACTCCTCTCCGCTAGAAGAAATATTGCTAGCGGTCAAACAAAATGGGGATTTAATACAGGCTGTTACAACCCAACTTGGGTTTATCCAAGTTGATGTGGGACTAATAAAAGATGATTTGTCAAATATGAGAGACAGAGTTAACAACCTAGAGAGCTCTTTACCCTGATACAGAATGAATCCCAAAAAATAAAAACTGAAGTCTCCACACTTAAATCAGAGTATAACCTTCTGAAGAAAAAGGTGGCGGACCTTGAGGATAGGTCACGAAGATACAACGTGAGAATAATAGGGATTCCAGAGGGTGCGGAAGAGAAGAATTCAACCCAATTTATACAGAAGTTAATCTTTGAAAATTTTGGGAAAGATTCGTTTTCCCCCTTCTTCATGATAGAAAGAGCTCATCGGGTCCCAGGGGGTAAACCAATTTCAGGGAGACAACCTCGGACATTTCTTGTTAAGTTATTGGCCACAGGTGATAAAGATATCCTTTTGAGAAGGGCGAGGGAATGCCCACCGGTTGTATACAATGGGAACAGATTGGCTTTCTTTCCAGATTTTTCAAAAGACATACAAGAAAAGAGACGCACATTTATGACTGCCAAAAAGAGGCTAAGAGAAAGGGATATTAAATATTCTCTTATATTCCCAGCAAAATTACGGATTATTTTCAACGATAAAACTCTATTTTTCGATACTTCGGAAGAAGCCACGGACTGGCTTGATCGAAATAATCTTTGATCTAATTCCTCTTAGGATGTGTTGGGAATTGTAATTGCTATAAGGGGTTTACACCCCTAAATTTCCTTTTCTCTATCTCTGAATGGGGGCGACCGAGTGGGGGGAGTGTGGGAGGGATGGTCACAGGAGAGAAATCTACTACAATATGTGGTGGATTACCTGCATGGAGGGTTGGGGGGGGGGGGGTTGGGGTTGGGTAGTGGTGCATCAAGATATATCCCTTTTTTTTTTTTTTTTCCTTTCTTTTTCCTCTTTTTCCCATCTAACCACTGTTGATAATGCTGACTAGAATTATTGCCTGGAATATACGTGGTTTGGGGGATAGAGGAAAAAGACAAGCAGTTTTTGACTTTACTCGGGTCCACCTACCTGCAATAGTATGTTTGTTGGAGACTCATCTCACCGAGGAGACCTCTAGGGTGGTCAACAGGGGATGGGCTGCGCATACGTATCATTCTACTTTCTCCAATTACTCGAGAGGTGTTACTGTCTTGATACATAGACTTATTGATTTTGTTTGTATGGCATCATCTGTTGATCAACAGGGGAGATTTATTTTTTTACATTGTAGGTTAAGGGGGGAAATATGCATTCTGGCCTTTGTCTACATTCCACCGCCATTTTCTTTTTCGGTTCTTAATTCTTTGGTATTGTTTATGGATAAATGGCCTGAATGCCCAACACTGATTGTTGGCGATTTCAACTGTGTCATTGATCCTCTACGTGATAGGGTTTCGACGAGCATCAGGAGTGATAGTCCGGTTCAGGGGTCTCCCCTGGCACGGTTTTGCCTGGAGGCTGGTTTTGAAGATGTTTGGGAATATTTAGGACAGGGGAAAAGGTTTTTTTCATGTTTTAGTAAAGCAGGTAAATCAATGTCTAGAATAGATCTTGCATTGATAAGTAGTAAACATCTGAAATTGGTAAAACGAATGAAATACGAAACGAGGTCAATATCGGATCATTCTCCGCTACTACTTGAACTCTGCTTAACTCAGGAAAGATACACACAAAAAACCCCCTTTAGACTAAATCCTTATTGGTTATCAGTTATCACATGAAGTAATCCAAAATGAAATTGGCCGTTTTTGGGATAATAATTATGGCTCAGCAAAAATTCAAGTTGTATGGGATACCTTTAAGGCGTATATGAGGGGATTGATGGTTAGTAACATCGCGAATCTTAGAAAGGCGTATGGGAAAAAACAGAAAAACCTAGAAGAACGTGCAGCACTGGCGACAGAATCCTTTTATATGAATAAGACGGAGGAGAATAGGGAAAATATGCAAAGAGCCACGCAAATATACTCTAATTTTTTATTAGACAAGGCCCAACAGAGCCTTTTTTTTAAGGGGCAAAAATACTTTACGGAGTCAGGGCGACCTGGTAAATTTTTGTCCAGAGTAATATCAAGCCAACAATCTAAAAAATTTATAGACAAGGTTCGATTGAGTGATGGTAAGATGGTCACTGGACAGGGTCCGGTAGAGAAGGCCTTTGTTGACTATTTCCTGGATTTGTACAAGGCTGAAACTAAGATCACAGATGATAAGATAGACTTCTATCTTGACAGGATTACCTTCCCTTCCATTACTGAGACGCAAAAGAAAGCACTCGAATTGGAGGTCTCAATTCAGGAACTCGAGGGAGCTATTAAATTATGCTCAGCCAACTCTACTCCTGGTTCAGATGGGCTTCCATACGAATTCTATAGTAAATATAGGGAGTGTATTCTCCCCAGACTGCTGGAGGTCTTTTCTGAATCAATGGAGTATGGGAAGTTGCCAGATTCAATGATGGAAGCTGTAATAATACTAATTCCAAAAAAAGGCAAGGACCCCCTAGATCTAGAATCTTATAGACCAATCTCACTTCTTAATGCAGATGTAAAACTTCTCGCAAGGGTCTTGGCTACAAGGCTTTCTGGGGTCATTTCCTCTATTGTCCACCCGGATCAGAGTGGCTTTATTCAGAACAAGGGTACACATCATAATCTACATCGGCTCTTTTCTAATATCCAGGCCCCGGGGGGGACTGCTCGCTCCATCCTGTCATTGGATGCCTCTGAGGCCCTGACAGGGTGGAGTGGCGCTTCCTCTGGAAGGTTCTGGCAAGGATGGGCTTTGGAGAAAGGTTCATAGGTACTCTTAAGTTATTATATGGATCTCCAAGGGCAAAATTGAGTCTTAATGGAATCCTGAGTAGCAGTATTGATTTAAATAGGGGCACGCGGCAGGGCTGTCCATTATCCCCATTGCTATTTGATATCTATATCGAACCCCTTGCTATGGCCATTAGGCAGGACGATCAGCTTAAAGGATTCGGTACGCTAGGAACACAAGACCGTATCTCACTATATGCGGATGATGTTCTTTTTTTTATAGACCACATGGAAATCACTCTTCCCAGGATTATTCAAATGGTTAAAGCATTTGGTGAGGTGTCTGGTTTTCTTATAAACTGGGCTAAGACCAGTTTGATGCCAGTGGACCCCCTGCCACAGGGAGAGGTCTCTGTGACACAGTTGAATATCGTTGACACTTTTCAATACTTGGGATGATTATATCACCCCGGGTTGAAAATTTTATACAACTTAATTTGATCCCCATAATGGTAAAGACTAGAGCTAAAATAGGGATCTGGCTGAGACTTCCCCTATCTAGAGCTGACCGAGTTTCACTAGTTAAAATGGTGATATTACCACAATTTTTATATGTGCTCAGGAATACACCTATTTGGATACAAGATAAGTATTTTAAACTTATGGAAAGGATAATTAATGATTTAATATGGGGAAGAAAGCGAGTTCGAATAAAGCTGGAATATTTGTATAAATCAGTGGAGTGCGGGGGTTTAAACCTCCCTTACTTTAAAGGGTACTTTATTGCAGCCCAGCTATTGATGTGCTATGAGTCAGAGAACAGTGCACTCTTGGGGAAGTTGGTAACTAGTCACGCTCACAATAACATTTTTACCTTGTTGGAATCCGGGCTATTGAAGAGTTATGAGCGAGGCTACAGAGAGACCACAAAACTACTCCTGAAAGTGTGGGCTACAACTAGGACATGGTTGAAGATTAAGGGTTCATTTACATTTACGCCTCTCTGGCATAATGTGCACTTACAAAGGCTGGATGATATTGCAGCCGACACATTTTGGCAGAAGAATAAAATTTTATACATTTCACAGGTAGTTAAGGATAGAGATATTAAACCGTTTATAGAGATGACACATAATATAATTTTTTTTTCATGGTTTAGGTATCTTCAATTGCGTTCAGTACTATCTAGTTTGGATGACAAACAGGTGTTGGATATAGATAATTCATCTTTTTTGAATGAATGGGTAGGGGGTACACTGTCTAGAATAAAAATTTCAAATATATATAAGTTATTACTTAAGGCACGGTTTAATGATACACACTCATGTATTATGTCTGTCATATAATAGTGTGCCCCCCAAAAGAAGGAAGGGCCGCCCTCCTTATCACTGCTGGCATCTCTTTTTAACTTCAGATGATCAGACTCTCACTAATTACTAATTACAGCACACGCCCTGCGCCCTGGCCTGTAGTGTCCACCATCAGACAGGGGAGGGAACAAAAGAAACCCCAGAACTAGAGTGTGCCCCCCAATGTGTTGGGGCGCACACTCTAGTTCTGGGGTTTGTTCCCTCCCCTGTCTGATGGTGGACACTACAGGCCAGGGCGCAGGGCGTGTGCTGTAATTAGTAATTAGTGAGAGTCTGATCATCTGAATTCTGAAGTTAAAAAGAGCTGCCTGCAGACCTGCAATGATAAGGAGGGCGCCCCTTGCTTCTCTTGGGCCCCACTCTGAGTCTGCAGGCAGCTCTTTTTAACTTAATTTAGATTATCTCAGAAATCATAAATTCTCAATAATCTCACTTCCTTAAAGGGAACCTGTCACCAGGATTTTGTGCATAGAGCTGGGGACATGGGCTGCTAGATGGCCGCTAGAACATCCGCAATACCCAGTCCCCATAGCTCTGTGTGCTTTTATTGTGTTAAAAAACTGTTTTGATCGATATGCAAATGAACCTCATATGCGTCCTGTGTCCGGAGATGAGTCCAGCGGAAAGGAGCCCAGCACCGCCCCGCGTCCTCCGAATCTCCTCCTTGCTGGCTGACGTCAGAGCTGGAGCGCCGAAATCTCGCGATGCGCGAGCTAGCGCATGCGCAGTGTCAGCATCATGTTCATTCCCTGTGCTGGCATCAGCACAGGGGGCGAACTACGCATGCGCTAGCTCGCGCATCGCGAGATTTCAGCGCTCTAGCTCTGTGATGTCAGCCAGCAAGGAGGAGATTCGGAGGACGCGGGGCGGTGCTGGGCTCCTTTCCGCTGGACTCATCTCCGGACACAGGACGCATATGAGGTTCATTTGCATATCGATCAAAACAGGTTTTTTTTACACAATAAAAGCACACAGAGCTATGGGGACTGGGTATTGCGGACGTGCTAGCGGCCATCTAGCAGCCCATGTCCCCAGCTCTATGGCCAAAATCCTGGCGACAGGTTTCCTTTAAATTCTAATGAATCACATATTCACATCACTTACTTTTAGAGTCACTGTAGTCGCACAGACGGGAGTGGCAGGACTGTCACTGGACTGGAGACTGGAGTGGAGAGACCAGGCACTGACTCCACTGAGGACTGGAGGAGTGACTGTGAGGTTCCTCTCTGGCCCTCAGACTGGTTTTGGGCTGTCAGAATTAGATTTAGATGGCACCTAATCTGACTAGCGCCAGTGCGGCCGGCGGGACCACTCCGAGTCCCACTACCTCTACAACAGGTACACCCCCCCCCAACCCCCTTCCTCCGGCCTGGCCCCGCCCCCTCAACCGCCTGAGTCCACCTCCTGAGTCCTGTCCCAGTGCCTCTAGTTAGTTGGAGGCGGAGCCGGAGGAAATTCATTCCTTTCCTGCACTGCGGCGCTGGTGCCAGCCTGGCTCCACCTCCACTACGCCCCCGTTCCGGTCCCCTCCACCGCCTACCTCATGTTTAAGTTGTGCGGCAGCCGGCAGACTAGTTCTACTACGGTTACTCCTCCTTCCTTGGCTTCCGCCTTCCCCCCCAGCCATGCCTGAGCCGCGGACCGCCCGCGCCCTGCCCACTACACTGGGCGGGCGGTCAGGCCTGGCTGCCTGTGTGAGTGTATTAATTAAAAAAAATAAAATAATAATTATGTGGTCCGGACGGGCCCCCAGTGGCGTAGGGCCCCATAGCCACTGCTATGGTTGCTATGGCGATCCCTACGCCACTGGGTACTAATAATCTATATACATCATATGTCCTAGGGGTAGTAACACTGGAGAGTCACTTGTAGAGAAGGATCAGGTACTAATAATCTATATACATCATATGTCCTAGGAGGAGTAACACTGGAGAGTCACTTGTAGAGAAGGATCAGGTACTAATAATCTACATACATCATATGTCCTAGGAGCAGTAACACTGGAGAGTCACTTGTAGAGAAGGATCAGCTACTAATAATTTACATACAGGTGTACCCTAATTTTAAAAATAAAAAAAATGTAAAACCAAAAAGCAGTGCAGGCTACCTCCTCCTCCACCGCCGCTTCCACCTCCACCGCCACATCCACCGCCTCCTCAACCTCCTACTCCATATGGACCTAATTCTCCTAGATCAAGATTATAATCTTTTACATATTTTATGTTATTTTAAGTTATTTCCCTATCCACATTTGTTTGCAGAGCACTTGCCATGCTCTTAACCACATTTTGCTGGCATTTGCAGCCCTCTAGCCCTTTCCATGACATTTTTACAGCCATTTTAGTGCTCAAAAGTTCGGGTCCCCATTGACTTCAATGGGGTTCGGGGTCAAGTTCGGGTCCCGAACTTGAACTATTTTTGTGAAGTTCGGCCAAACCTGTCGAACCCGAACATCCAGGTGTTCGCTCAACTCTACTTGATCACTAGTAGTGATGGACGAACATCTGCCGGGACGGTTCGCAAACGCGATCAAATGTTCGCGAATCGCAAGTTCGCGGCGGGTCCCATTCATTTAAATGGCAGGCGAACCTGAAAAACCTTCAGCTCATATTTGCAGCCAAGAAATAATTACTAGAAGTGCACAAATAGTCCCACAACACGGACAGTGACACCAGATGTAGTATTCGAATTTACGATCTCCATAAAAAAAAAAAAATTTAATGCGAAATATCGGCAATATAATTTTCGCCTGTGCACATGCGCAAATGCACTATACAGTACCCAAATGCACTATGAAGAAAGTATATCAGTTTTTTTGGGGGGCGACTGGTATATGACACCAGTAGAAATGATTTGTCCCAGTAACGCTTGTCCCTCTATATACCTGCGGTATCGCAGCAGAACCGCACACGACTGCCGCACAATACAAATGCACTATAATATACTGTCTAACATAGAAAGTATATTATAACATTGTACAAGGAAGGCAATCCATTAGAATATACATGAAGATAAAACATAACCTTTAATAATGTTACTATGAGGGTCCATTCACACGTCCGTAAGTGTTTTGCGGATACGCAAAACACGGACACCTGCAATGTGCATTCCGCAATTTGTGGACCACACATCGCCGGCACTATAATAGAAAATGCCTAATCTTGTCTGCAATTGCGGACAAGAATAGGACATGTTCTATTTTTTTGCGGAAATGGAAGCACAGATGCGGAAGTGCGGATCCGCAAATGGGATGTGGATCCGCAAATGCGGATGCGGACAGCACATTCCGGCCCCGCTGAAAATTAATGGGTCGGCACCCGTTCCGCAAAATTGCGAAACGGATGCGGACCCATTTTGCGAACGCGTGAATGGAAAAGATATTCTTCAAAATGAAAATAAATGTAATTATTAAAGTTAAGCAAAAAGCATAGATGTGGTCGGCAATAACAAGTGCTCGGCCGCACTAAATCAGGTGCTCGGCGGCACTAAATCAGGTGCTCGGCGGCACCAAATCAGAAACCATATGTTCTACCACAATCCGGGGGGTTCCAGTGCACATCGATGAATCCAGGAGGGAAAGCAAAAAACCATCCATCCCTGGGCTAGATGATGATGTAGTATTGAAGGACAGGGTGGGCAAAGACCTGTCCCTGATATTGCCCTACAGGGGGGCTATTCTGGCCCTGATAGCCTAACCACAGACCACCCGCCCTGATAAGAGCGACCCCGTCCGGAACCTTATATAAAAACGGCCCTAGTAAGCCCCTGACTTCCAGGTGATCACTATATAGATCTATGTGTTTTTGACTCATTATAAAAGTATATTATAAGTATATCGCACCCCTCTGTGTATCACACCTATCGATAGCACACCTATACCAGTCCTTAAAAGGATTTTTGTGGCCCTATTAGCTAGCGTTTGGTGTCCCTAACAGCCTGTCCCTGCTCCACACAGCAACCTCTCCCTACACTGGCAAAACACTGAATGTAAAATGGCGGCCAGGTCAGGTTATTTATAAGGTAGGGGGTGTGTCCATGTGCTGAGGGTAGGGGGTGTGTCCATGTGCTGAAACGTCTCCATTGGCTGTCCTGTACCACCTGATGGATGTGTCATGGGTCAAAGTTCTTCACAATGTAAAAGAATATGGCGGGAGCGAATTTCTCCATATGTTCGCATGTTCGGCGAATCGCAAACACGCAAAGTTGGCCGCAAAACGACCGCCAGGCGAACCGCAAGGTCATCTCTAATTACTAGCTTGGGACTTAACGGGTTGAGAAGCTGGGGGGGGGGGAGCATCAAGGGCAGGACTAGGGTCTAACTGCGCTAATAACGCCTTAAGGGCAGGCACTAGCCCTTTTGGTACCGTGTCTGGCCCCACACCGCCGTAAAATGAAACTCACCAGGTGTACAAGAAGCCAAGGAGCCGCCAAAATGGCCTGAGGAGCCATGTCCAGAACCGCGCTGGATGGTTCAACCCCGTGGGAGGACCTGCTGGTCGCATGTCTGGGTTCTCGCCTCCTACGTGTTCATGACCTGCCGGAACTGGATCCGCAGGAGCTCAACTCCGATGATGAAAGCGACCGCCAACTAAAAGATCTTGAACGGGTAGATCTACGGCTCCGTCTGGAAGATCTGGACCCGTGGCGGGAACAGCGATGGCGATGAGATTCCGACCTGCACCTATCTCGGAGGCTGGTAATCTGCTTCTGAACGGCAGCGCCAGATGCAGGGACAGGGGCGTGGCTTCAGAACGCACGGCCGGAAGCGCTGAGGCTTGCTGGCCGGCGCGCTGTTTAATGCGCTCCCCCGTCTTTTCCCTCTGCCAGAGGAACAAACAGGTAAGGGAGGAGGGGACGGGCTAAGGCGAGCAGGTGGGCGGATATTACGGGCAGTCCGCGTTCCAACCGCTCGCTCAAAAGACTGTAAAGAGGGCGCAGTGGGAGGGAGTGAGGGTTGAGCAGGGGCTTGTAAACCGGCCATCAGGCGAGATAGAAAAGCCGGCCCTTCAGTATGAATATGCGCTGCAAGCACAGCCAGGAGCTCTAGTTCTGTGGCCATACCTTACAGTAGCTGGGAAGCTGCGTGAGGTGCCGAAGAAAACGTGGATGAGCCCAAGCCTCCTGCGTCCTTTAATGCCTATGGCCCTAACCACTACGCTCCGGCCAATCAGAACTGAGGGGAGGGGGAGGGACACTGATAGCCGGCTGCAGCACAATTAAAGCATGAAACTGAATAAAAACACCCACGCGGGCTGAACCATTAGGGCCTAGCTACCAACCCACTTTTATTAACCCTTGTCCTACCAGTCCCTCTCTGCAGTCAAGGACGCCTTCATTTATTCCTCGGCGTCCACTAAAACCGCCCCTTTTTCACTTTCAGTTCTGCTGATTTTAACCCTATAAGGTGTGAATGATATTTAGCTTCCTTACAGATTATTGAATGTAAAGAGTCAGTGTCTCAAGGAACATATTAGGAATATTTATTTATAAAGTACAATAAATACATGAGCGCAATGCGGTGCAGGAAGCGTCTAATACAAGTGTAAAACACAATTTGCAGTCCAGTCCAGAAATGTGTATGTTTTGTGCTGCGGGTCCATAAAATCATAAAAAAGCAAGAGAATTGTCATGGCTGAGGATGGGGAAAACCCTCAGCCGTGCAGTGAGAGAAGATGGTCGCTGCTTGACCAGGACGACAGGATTAGGAAGCAGGTCACCTCCTATCGCGTCCCTAACCTGACCCTGACTCCTACCTGCATGGGCCGACCTTGATGGTAGGAGGACCCATGCGCAGGAACCTCGGAGCCCTGACTTACCCTCCGTCCGGTCCCTGGGCTAAGGAGCAGGGTAAGACAACCCACTCCTCCTAAGAATGGAGGAGCAGGAGTCTTACTGGCCAAGCTGCAAGAAAGGGAGAACAAATACAACCTATGGCAATGGCAGGTACTTGCCACAAACATAACTCTAACCTGCCACAGACACAAAGCCTGGAACCCATGTGGAAGTACAGCCCACAGACAACAGGACTCAGTACACAACACACAACACACAGGAACTCAGGACCATAGGTGCAATAAAAGGGCACAAAGAGAAAACACATCTTCACAACATCAAATGATATATATTTTGCTATGACCAGAAGGATGGCCCCCACTTGGCAGATGGAGGAGACAGGAGGCTGCTCCAGCAAGCATGGCTGAAACAACCCACTGAGCCATAGCAAACACAGAGGCTATATAGGCCAGAGTGGTCACACCCACACAGACACACCCAGTGTCTCACACACACACTGGGAAGGGAGTTAACCCTTCCAGCACCAGGGAAGGGGATGCCACCAACATAAAGGGGAATGTGTCCAACTCCAAAACACACTGTGGCTGTTGCCGCTGGCAACGACATGGGTGGCAACCATGTCCTGGGAGTCAGCCCGAAGGCCGGGACAGTGCCACCACATGTACAACTACAACCAAACGTTGCCACGGGCAACCACAGTGCGGGGAATGATGTGAGTGCACACCAAAACACAGTGCACACAAACATACCAAAAAGTGCATACACACATGCACACATCTCCAAGGGAACCGCACACATAGCTGTTGTCCGCGGCAACCGCACCGAGGCCAACTACATTATGCCTCAGCAGCGGTTGACACAACAACCCAAACCGCGGGCAACTGTATGCGGCTCCCAAGGAGTCACGGCCATAACCGTGGCCGTGACAAGAATCCCCCGTATAGTAACATAATACAATAGCAGCGCTCTGATCGCTCTGTAGTGTCGGATAGATAATCTTCCTGAATACATGCGGCAGGTACGGCTATACCTTACCACGCTTTACGTCCTGTGCGCTGCTGTCCACCTGCGGATCGGAGCCCTTGTGTTTAATTACAACTTCTCAGCTGTGGATGGGGCCACGTACATGTGCCATGGTGCTCTCTTGCGTCTGCGCGGTGCTATAGAACTATATATAGAACTGTAAAGAAAGCATATAAAACACTAAAACAGGAGGGTAGCACGGAAGCCCTGAAAAACTCTAAGGAAAAAATAGAACATGTAAAAAACAAATAAAAGCGGCCAAACTAGAGACCGAGAGATTAATTACCAAAGAGAGTAAAACTAAAATTGTAAATATTAGAGAGGGCTCACCTATTGATCAAGAGTGGTATGGGATTCACCCAATCCTCAAAAAATATTGAGAACAAGAGTAAAAATAGTAGGGCACA
The DNA here is from genome assembly GCF_014858855.1 of Bufo gargarizans. Lineage (NCBI taxonomy): Eukaryota > Metazoa > Chordata > Amphibia > Anura > Bufonidae > Bufo > Bufo gargarizans. The sequence goes on from NC_058082.1 coordinate 4,818,664, forward strand.
CCAATATTTGGTTCCACACGGACACTTGATATAACAATATTTATTGATCGTGATATACAATACTAAATGAACATGTTAAAATTACACACTCTAAAATTAATAGAATTGATAAAATGTTAAATACACTAGTAAATAATAAATATTGATGTTCTCTGTATTTTGACCAGAGTTTCAGGGTCTATTAAATGGTATAATAATGTCTTTTCAAAAGGGTTAATTAACCCAATCAATATCCCAGTAAGCGATGTTTCAATAGTAGAGGTAGACTTGATATTTATGTACAGTCTTTGAATAGTCACGTGTATCGTTGCGACTTAATAGTCACTTCACATATATTGTCGCTACAATGTTACTGCCTGTTAACAAGAATAAGCCGAAGCTGTTTTACTCACAGTTTAGATGGAGTAGTGTCGGCTTTTATTGCATCACTGGTGGCGTCCCACGTGTGATGGAGTTCTCTACAGGCTGCGATGTATAGAAATTTAGTTTCCACAGGATTTATGCGGATTCAGGATCCTCAGTGATCGTATACAGCCGTACTGTATTGGAGGTCAGCTGGTAGTGTACTCCTTCTGCACTTAGTTGATATCTCGCAGGGTTGAACTTCACCAAAGATAGACTCTCCAAATAGATAGGTATCAGCTTGTCTTTGCTTTAAAAGACGGAAAATCACAGATCCCTCTCCTCTCTCTTTCTTTAAGCGCTTGTGGTCCTCCGGTGCTGTACTTTATTTCATGGGATAGTTACCATACGCGTTTCGGATTTAGGCTACGACTCCTTCTTCAGTGGCTAAATTACCCATGAAAATGACCAGTTTTTATACACCTAAAAGGTGTGGTCTGAATTGATTAATTAATGCTGTGAATAGGAAGTGACGTGGGTTTCTTCTTATATTGGAGAGACAAATATATCGCTTACAAACTCATTGTTTCTTAGTATAAAAATAAATTAAATAGATAACTGGGTATATCACTTTATGCTAAAAAACTTATGATACAATGTGTCAATAAGAAAGTCTGAAGTGAAAAAATCGTATGTTTATAAAACCGGGATCACATTTTTCTGCATTATAAATAAGATCCATTTTATTATTTCATTCCATATATACCCCCATATTTCGTAATAATAATCATCTATGGCAATGGTTATATATGGCAAGAAAAACGCATAACCCGCTATGCGGTAATTCTGCGATTTTTATATAGTGCGATTTCCTTGCGTTTTTACTATAATTCAGTTTTATATGGATGACCATCGCCATCAAACATATATTGACTCATATTTAGATTGCACAATTCTAATTTTGTATATAATAAATATATAATGTTTAAAAATACATATCTTATTAAAAGTTGCATATATTATAAAAAATTACATATATTGTTGAAAATTAAAAGACAGTGTATATGTTTCTAGTGGGACAAATACAGTCTGCAATCAATGAAAGCTCTACACAGAGATTTCTACAAAGAACTTTCATAGAATCCTTCTGCCAGCCCCTCCCCGCCCACCAACCAATCAGAGCTGAGGCAAGGCAAGCACTAGCAGCTCTGAGTCACACTGTACAGGGAGGAGTGTAATCTGATCCTAGAGTGGAAGCTGCTTCTGCCAGCCCCGCCCCTCCCCGCCCACCAACCAATCAGAGCTGAGGCAAGGCAAGCACTAGCAGCTCTGAGTCACACACTGTACAGGGAGTCTAAGAAAGAATCGAATGAGTCTCAGGTTAAAAGAATCTAAAGATCTGACTTAGTTAGAGACTCATTCGATTCTTTGAGTTAAAAGAGCCACCAGTCACTAGAGCAGTTTACACTGAGGCTGATGACCGGCTGCAGCAGTGATAAGATTAAGGGACAGGAGCAGAGAGATAAGAGAAGGGACAGATGACTGTGAAGACCACGCGATCTGTTGCTCAGAAGCCATGAGATTGTAAGGCTACTTTCACACTAGCGGCAGGACGGATCCGACAGGCTGTTCACCCTGTCGGATCCGTCCTGCCGTTATTTCGCCGGACCGCCGCGCCGTCCCCATTGACTATAATGGGGACGGGGGTGGAGCTCCGGCGCAGCACGGCAGTGCATGGCGAAAGGCCGCCGGACTAAAAGTACTGCATGTCCAACCTTTTAGTCCGGCGGCCTCTCACCGCGAACTGCCGTACTGCGCCGGATCTCCACCCCCGTCCCCATTATAGTCAATGGGGACGGAGCGGTGGCAGGACGGATCCGACAGGGTGACAATCTCTCTTCAGGTTTATTAGAAAATCGTGCACAGATTGCACACTAGTTATTTTCCTGAGTGATGTCTGTGTGGACTGTGGGGACTATTTTATGATCAGCCAGTGTTACTGTTATCACCTTCACACATCCAGTTTTCCCTGTGCATTCACTTGGTTGTCCTGCTGTCAGACTGCTGTCACTGTGGGTAACAATGCGTTGCATGCGCAGCACACAGCTCCTGAGTCCTCCTGGCCGCTTCCCTTCATTCCTGACTCACTCAGTCAGAGCTCAGACAATGCCCGGCACACAGCTCCTGAGTCCTCCTGTCCGCTTCCCTTCATTCCTGACTCACTCAGTCAGAGCTCAGACAATGCCCGGCACACAGCTCCTGAGTCCTCCTGTCCGCTTCCCTTCATTCCTGACTCACTCAGTCAGAGCTCAGACAATGTACCAAGAGCCGACTCAGCGAGTCAGCAAGTGAATCGAAGCATCCGCGCATGCGCACCACCTAAGCTCTTTAGTCAGTGACTCAGCAAGTGAACCGAAGATCCGATTCATGAATCGGTTCATTTGAATGAGCTGATTATTCAAATGAACCGATTGATCTGAAAGATCCGAACTTCCTATCTCTATTCCTTGCCCGACCGTATTATACCTGGTATACCGGCTCCGGCTGCATTCCCCTTTAAAAGGCTGTGAGCCGCTGTGCAGAGGAATGTAGCTGCGCAGCTGCAGGTGACGTCAGACGCTGTCCGCTGCCTGCTGCCGCCTCATGCCGTGACGCCGCCTTCAGATTAGCGCGCCGCAGCCTGCCTGCCACTGCCAGACACAGTCCATTCTGGTTTGCAGGCTTGCAGCCAGGCGCGGCGGCGGGAACTTCTGTTCTGGCCTCTGGGAGTGGGACTGGAATCGAATCTGGAAAGAATTGTGGTGGAAGCCTGCCCAGCTGCCCCGGTGCCCTCGCCCCTCGCCCCACTTAGCCAGCCCAGGCTCCATGCTCCACTCCATCACATGTTGGACCGGACGGACCCCAATGATTCATTAAGGTCCATTAGTGTTACTTGTTTCCATAAAAATTGTTATCATTTTACTGGTAATGGTGGCATACAGGATTTTTTCAAAGCAGAACACACAGCTAAATAGCTGGGGCTTGGTGGGCTGGCAAGGGAGGGGTTAATAACAATAAGTGATGGAGGATCCTGGCCCTGTGGGATAATCCAGAAAACAGCTTTGCATTTTACCCCCGAGCAAAGACCACACAACATAGAGCTGCCGAGCCAAGGAGACAACATAAGGATCAGTATGAAAATAAATCATTTGGAGCCTTTGAAACAGCTCAGCTCAGCTCAGGATCCGCACCTATAATGCAAACGTTGGTATCCGTATCCGTCTGCATAACTCAGTAAAAAAAAAGTCTCCCTCTTTCACACAGGCGTCATGTTTTTTGCCCGGATAAGAGGCGGGTGCGTTGCGGGAAAATGCACAATTTTTTCGCGAGAGTGCAAAACATTGTCATGCGTTTTGCACTCGCGTGAGAAAAATCGTGTATGTTTGGTACCCAAACCCGAACTTCTTCACAGAAGTTCGGGCTTGGGATTGATGTTCTGAAGATTGTATTATTTTCCCTTATAACATGGTTATAAGGGAAAATAATAGCATTCTGAATACAGAATGCATAGTATAATAGTGCTGGAGGGGTTAAAAAAAATAAAAAAGTTAACTCACCTTATCCTCTTGATCGCGTAGTTCCCGGTCTCTTCTTTACTAGCTGTGGGCTAAATGACCTGTGGTGATGTCAGATCACATGCTCCAATCACATGGTCCATCACCATGGTGATGGAGCATGTGATCTGACGTCACCACAGGTGTCATCCACAGATCCCCCATAACAGTGTCACCCACAGATCCCCCATAACAGTGTGTCATCCACAGATCCCCCATAACAGTGTCACCCACAGATCCCCCATAACAGTGTGTCATCCACAGATCCCCCATAACAGTGTGTCATCCACAGATCCCCATAACAGTGTGTCATCCACAGATCCCCCCATAACAGTGTGTCATCCACAGATCCCCCATAACAGTGTGTCATCCACAGATCCCCCATAACAGTGTCATCCACAGATTCCCCATAACAGTGTGTCATCCACAGATTCCCCCCATAACAGTGTGTCATCCACAGATTCCTCATAACAGTGTGTCATCCACAGATTCCCCCCATAACAGTGTGTCATCCACATATTCCCCCATAACAGTGCGTCACCCACAGATTCCCCCCATAACAGTGTGTCATCCACAGATTCCTCATAACAGTGTGTCATCCACAGATTCCCCCCATAACAGTGTGTCATCCACAGAGCCCCCATAACAGTGCGTCACCCACAGATTCCCCCCATAACAGTGTGTCTTCCACAGATCCCTCATAACAGTGTGTCATCCACAGATTCCTCATAACAGTGTGTCATCCACAGATTTCCCCATAACAGTGTGACATCCACAGATTCCCCCATAACAGCGTGTCATCCACAGATCCCCCCATAACAGTGTGTCATCCACTGATTCCCCCCATAACAGTGTGTCATCCACATATTCCCCCCATAACAGTGTCATCCACAGATTCCCCAATAACAGTAAGTCCTCCACAGATTCCCCCATAACACTGTAACAGTAAACCTTGTGCTTTTAAGGTGTTTTTTCTTAAATGTGCCAGGGGAAGATTGCTAGGGCAGATTAGAACAGGTAGTGTAGTTAGTGTTAGTGGAGGGTCCTGCTTAAAAGAGACTACCTTGTCGTGGTAGCAGGCTTCATATTATTTGGTCAAAAATTTATTCCTTACTGAAATCACAGATTATGACTTTTTACTGTCTTTGTAGTTGTAAAAATAATAATGAAATTGGGGGTAGGTCCTTGGGGGTGGAGGGGAGGTGGAGTCAGGATGGATTCTAAAGGGGCGGGGTAGGAGGGGGGCCCAGGCCTTGAGCTGTGTAAGGGGCCCCAAAATTTCTGATGGCAGCCCTGACTTTAGGTTATGCAATATCTGAAGTCTGAATAACAATTAGAGGTTGAACTTGACCTTGTTTATAATTGTTTTCTTGAATAAAATCTGCCTGTGGTGAAGACTAAACTGACACCTGTATGTGTGTGGGGACATTTTTTAAATTAAAGCATCAACAGAATATATTTACCCTCCTGGCGGGGGGTGGTCACCACCTCGTCTTCTTCCTCCTCCTCATCCTCCTGGACCTGAACTGCCTCAGGTGGGCTATGGGCCTGATGCCCTGATGGTCCTGCCTGCTCCTCTTCCTGCTCCTCATCCTCCGTCATCGCCTCTTCCACCACCTTCTTCTTATTCGAGCGCTTAGGGCACACTTTAAGAAGAGGCACCCCTGTAATGAACGCATTTTTTAAAAATAACAAGATAAACAAGCAAAGCAAAAAAAAAAAGCTGACGGTACACAAATTAATCTATGGTGGACCTGGATGGGATAATGATTACCCCTATGTTTGATTTCACATGATTTGGTGTTAGATGAAACTATGAATGAAGTCTTTCAGATGGTTTACAGTTGAGTATGTTAATATCTAGGATGAGGTAGCGGGGGGTATTGGTTCGGAAGGGACTGTTGCAGGGTTATTCCATTGAGGTGGACCAAGTCAACTGTTTTGACATTGGATAAGGGTTTACATCATATATCTGTATCTCGCTGTGAGTGTATGTATATATTGTAAAGGGATAATCAGCTACGTGTCCCAACATTTACTAAATCTGTGCTGGAGAACTTTTAGGCAGAAGAGAAACCCAACTAAATTATTTATTGCAAATTTCCAACGTTCCCATTGTACCAGAACACCAGTATAGTCTTCCACACAATTATCATTTTGCTGTAACAGCGGCCAACATTCAATATGCTGACTGTGCTGTTAATAGTGGCCTGCCAAGCTGTATGGTAGGAAATGTCTGAAGCCAATTAGTACGCCTTAGACCTTTTCAAGGGTATGCGGCCCACAGAGAGGGCACCGAGTGCCGCCTCTAGCACCCGTCCCATCGGTTCGACACCACTCAACTAAGTAATCAGTTGTAAAGGGATAGAAATACTTATTTGCATAACTGAACACATAAATAACAATAGGTGGGTGATAGAAAAATAATGTAAGCATCGTACCTGGACAGTTCTTGTCTCTGACCTCTTTGATCAGATCCATCTTGTGCCGTTTGAGGTTCGACCATTTCTTTAGCATGGCATTTTTCAAATGGATTTTACCATGCAGGTGCCACAGCCGGCGTGCCTCTCTCCGCACTATGGCCTGCTTCTCAAGACGGCATTTTATATCGTCGTATCCCTTCTCCAACATCGTCTGCAAGATAACAATGAAAGGATGTAATCCCAAAGTTGTAAAATACAATTATTTGTAATTATAGTCATGTCAACCATCAAAAATATATTGTAATATCAAAACGGTAAAAGAGTAGATATTTATATAGTTCCCTATGGAACTATATGAAAGTAAAAAAAAACATTTATATTCAAGGCAAATATAAGAACTAAACTCCACAGTGGCCGCCCCTTTAAGAGTGACTTTGACAGTGGCCTCCCCTTTAAAAGTGACTAGAACTGTGGCCGCCCCTTTAACCACTTCAACCCCGCTAGCTGAAACCCCCTTAATGACCAGGCCACTTTTTACACTTCGGCACTACACTACTTTCACCATTTATTGCTCGGTCATGCAACTTACCACCCGAATGAATTTTACCTCCTTTTCTTCTCACTAATAGAGCTTTCATTTGGTGGTATTTCATTGCTGCTGACATTTTTACTTTTTTTGTTATTAATCGAAATTTAACGATTTTTTTGCAAAAAAATTACATTTTTCACTTTTAGTTGTAAAATTTTGCAAAAAAACAACAACATCCATATATAAATTTTTCGCTAAATTTATTGTTCTACATGTCTTTGATTAAAAAAAAATGTTGAGGTAAAAAAAAAATTGTTTGGGTAAAAGTTATAGCGTTTACAAACTATGGTACAAAAATGTGAATTTCCGCTTTTTGAAGCAGCTCTGACTTTCTGAGCACCTGTCATGTTTCCTGAGGTTCTACAATGCCCAGACAGTAGAAAAACCCCACAAATGACCCCATTTTGGAAAGTAGACACCCTAAGGTATTCGCTGATGGGCATAGTGAGTTCATAGAACTTTTTATTTTTTGTCACAAGTTAGCGGAAAATTTTTTCTTTTTTCTTTTCCTTACAAAGTCTCATATTCCACTAACTTGTGACAAAAAATGAAAACTTCCATGAACTCACTATGCCCATCATGAAATACCTTGGGGTGTCTTCTTTCCAAAATGGGGTCACTTGTGGGGTAGTTATACTGCCCTGGCATTTTAGGGGCCCAGATGCGTGGGAAGTAGTTTGAAATCAAAATCTGTAAAAAATGCCCTGTGAAATCCTAAAGGTGCTCTTTGGAATGTGTGCCCCTTTGCCCACCTGGGCTGCAAAAAAGTGTCACACATCTGGTATCGCCGTACTCAGAAGAAGTAGGGCAATGTGTTTTGGGGTGTCTTTTTACATATACCCATGCTGGGTGAGAGAAATATTTCGGCAAAAGACAACTTTTCCCATTTTTTTATACAAAGTTGGCATTTGACCAAGATATTTCTCTCACCCAGCATGGGTATATGTAAAAAGACACCCCAAAACACATTCATTCCCCAACTTCTCCTGAGTATGGCGATACCACATGTGCGACACTTTTTTGCAGCCTAGGTGGGCAAAGGGGCCCACATTCCAAAGAGCACCTTTCGGATTTCACAGGCCATTTTTTACACATTTTGATTGCAAACTACTTCTCACGCATATGGGCCCCTAAAATGCCAGGGCAGTATAACTACCCCACAAGTGACCCCATTTTGGAAAGAAGACACCCCAAGGTATTTCATGATGGGCATAGTGAGTTCATGGAAGTTTTTATTTTTTGTCACAAGTTAGTGGAATATGAGACTTTGTAAGGAAAAAAAATAAAAATAAAAAAATCATCATTTTCCGCTAACTTGTGACAAAAAATAAAAAAAAAATAGGAATTTGCCATACCCCTCACGGAATACCTTGGGGTGTCTTCTTTCCAAAATGGGGTCACTTGTGGGGTAGTTATACTGCCCTGGCATTTTAGGGGCCCATATGCGTGAGAAGTAGTTTGCAATCAAAATGTGTAAAAAATGGCCTGTGAAATCCGAAAGGTGCTCTTTGGAATGTGGGCCCCTTTGCCCACCTAGGCGGCAAAAAAGTGTCACACATGTAGTATCGCCGTACTCAGTAGAAGTTGGGGAATGTGTTTTGGAGTGTCATTTTACATATACCCATGCTGGGTGAGATAAATATCTTGGTCAAGTGCCAACTTTGTATAAAAAAAATGGGAAAAGTTGTCTTTTGCCGAGATATTTATCTCACCCAGCATGGGTATATGTAAAATGACACTCCAAAACACATTCCCCAACTTCTACTGAGTACGGCGATACTACATGTGTGACACTTTTTTGCCGCCTAGGTGGGCAAAGGGGCCCACATTCCAAAGAGCACCTTTCGGATTTCACAGGCCATTTTTTACACATTTTGATTGCAATCTACTTCGCACGCATTTGGGCCCCTAAAATGCCAGGGCAGTATAACTACCCCACAAGTTACCCCATTTTGGAAAGAAGACACCCCAAGGTATTTCATAATGGGCATAGTGAGTTCATGGAAGTTTTTATTTTTTGTCACAAGTTAGTGGAATATGAGACTTTGTAAGGAAAAAAATAAAATAAAAAAATCATCATTTTCCGCTAACTTGTGACAAAAAATAAAAAATTCTAGGAACTCGCCATGCCCCTCACGGAATACCTTGGGGTGTCTTCTTTCCAAAATGGGGTCACTTGTGGGGTAGTTATACTGCCCTGGCATTTTAGGGGCCCAGATGCGTGAGAAGTAGTTTGAAATCAAAATCTGTAAAAAATGCCCTGTGAAATACGAAAGGTGCTCTTTGGAATGTGGGCCCCTTTGCCCACCTAGGCGGCAAAAAAGTGTCACACATGTAGTATCGCCGTACTCAGTAGAAGTTGGGGAATGTGTTTTGGAGTGTCATTTTACATATACCCATGCTGGGTGAGATAAATATCTTGGTCAAGTGCCAACTTTGTATAAAAAAAATGGGAAAAGTTGTCTTTTGCCGAGATATTTATCTCACCCAGCATGGGTATATGTAAAATGACACCCCAAAACACATTCCCCAACTTCTCCTGAGTACGGCGATACCACATGTGTGACACTTTTTTGCAGCCTAGATGCGCAAAGGTACCCAAATTCCTTTTAGGAGGGCATTTTTAGACATTTGGATCCCAGACTTCTTCTCACGCTTTAGGGCCCCTAAAAAGCTAGGGCAGTATAAATACCCCACATGTGACCCCATTTTTGAAAGAAGACACCCCAAGGTATTCAATGAGGGGCCTGGCGAGTTCATAGAAATATGTATGGCCAGCATTAGGAGTTTCTGCTATTCTCCTTATATTGAGCATATAGGTAATGCGATTTTTTTTTTCCGTTCAGCCTCTGGGCTGAAAGAAAAAAATGAACGGCACAGATTTCTTCATTCGCATCGATCAATGTGGATGAAAAAATCTCTGCCAAAAAAAAAAAGGAGGGGAAAGGAGTCTGCCAGGACATAGGAGCTCCGCCCAACATCCATTCCCACTTAGCTCGTATGCCCTGGCAAACCCGATTTCTCCATTCCCATCAATCGATGTGGATGAATAAATCATTGCCGGGATTTTTTTATTTATTTTTTATATACAAAGTGTTTGCCAAAGCATATGAACACCGCCTCCTCCTCAGCTCGTATGCCTCGGCAAACGTATCTTTTACTGCAGAGGAGAAATCTCATCTTGCAGCGCCGCATACACCGACTCGTGTGTAATCTGACAGCAGCGCAATGCTTCTGTCAGAAGGCACATCAGTGCTGCAGCTGGTTTATCAGTTGGTCCACCTGGAAGGTAAAAAAAACAAAACAAAAAAGAAAAAAACAGGCCGCAACGCAATAATTTTATTAACTTTATAATAACCTTTGAACAGAACATATAAACTTTATTTAACTTTTGGAACTGAACGTTAACTTTTTTGGTCTTTTTTTTTTTTACCTTTATAGGATAAACCTCTCCTTCCCCATGGGACAATGTGCAAAGCGCAAATCGCCCAAAGATGTGGCGAAGTGCATTATGCACTTTGTCCAGGCGAAAGGAGAGGTTTGCAGCAGCTGTGTGTGAATGGGCCCTAATAGCCCTGTGTGCCTGTCCTGTGAGATGTGATCCCTATGCTAAGTGTACCTGTGTGTGGTACTTCTGGAAACACTCCCCTAAGCATAGGGCAGGGTGGTCAGGACAGTCAGGACAGAAATAGCGGGTGTCACGCCTTATTCCACTCCTGCTACAGACACATCTTTTTCGGGGTGACGGTTGGGTTGAGGTACCAGCAACGACATTGGGGAAATGTCGCTCGTGTAGACGGCTAACTACACTGGTGGATAGGGCCACGGAACCTCCTGGATACAGGAGGTTCTCGATGATCTCTTCCTGAAATTTGAGGAAGGATCATGTTCTCCCAGCCTTACTGTAGAGAACAAAACTATTATACAGAGCCAATTGAATTAAATATACAGACACCTTCTTATACCAGCGTCTGGTGCATCGGGAAACTAAATACGGAGACAACATCTGGTCATTGAAATCCACCCCTCCCATGTGAAGGTTATAGTCGTGGACTGAAAGGGACTTTTCAATGACACTGGTTGCCCGTTCTATTTGCATATAAAGCTATTGTAATGTTCTGCCGTGCCGACCATTTTCAGGAAACTTCTAGCAGCTTGGAAGATGTAGCAATAGTGACCCACGCCTGTATTTCGCGAGCACTACGGGAATATTATGCTACCGATTTTTCGCAATCAAGAAAATAATCTCAAATTCGCGAATATGTGACGAATATTCGCCTAAATATTCGTGAAATATTGCGAATTCGAATATAGCACCTGCCACTCATCACTAATAACTTCATGAAACCAAACATAACAATGGCCACAGGATGGCAGCAAAGCGCACTAAGCGTAGCGGACAACAGCTGTAACAGTGAATACAATTACTACGGAGGATCGCGGAGTCGTTACCTGGGACGGCACAAACACCTCCTCAGGCGCCGTCTTCTATCAACCTCGTCCTCACCGTCTGAACTGCTCCAGTGGTTGGTGCACACATGAGAAGCGATCTCATCCGGCTTCATTGTTTCCACGCCTTGGACGTTAGAGGCGAAGTGTTACGGGTCAGCGAGTGTCAGACCACTGGGCCAAGTTACTGGTTTGGCTTTGGCTAAACCCTAAGGATGTTACACAGTATTCACCCTTTAACCGGGAAGCAACTGGACCATGAACCCCTGGAATAAATAGTGCTGTACGGGGCCCATATAGTGCTGTACGGGGCCCATATAGTGCTGTACGGGGTCATATAGTGCTGTACCGGGCCCATATAGTGCTGTACAGGGTCCATATAGTGCTGTATGGGGTCCATATAAATAGTGCTGTACAGGGCACATATGGTGCTGTACGGGGCCCATATAGTGCTGTACAGGGTCCATATAGTGCTGTACAGGGTCCATATAAATAGTGCTGTACAGGGCTCATATGGTGCTGTACGGGGCCCATATAGTGCTGTACAGGGCCCATATAAATAGTGCTTTACGGGGCCCATATAAATAGTGCTGTACGGGGCCCATATAGTGCTGTACGGGGCCCATATAAATTGTGCTGTACGGGTCCCATATAGTGCTGTACGGGGCCCATATAGTGCTGTACGGGGCCCATATAGTGATGTGCGGGTCCATATAAATAGTGCTGTATGGCGTCCATATAAATAGTGCTGTACGGGGTCATATAGTGCTGTACCGGGCCCATATAGTGCTTTACAGGGTCCATATAGTGCTGTATGGGGTCCATATAAATAGTGCTGTACGGGGTCCATATAAATAGTGCTGTACGGGGTCATATAGTGCTGTACCGGGCCCATATAGTGCTGTACAGGGTCCATATAGTGCTGTATGGGGTCCATATAAATAGTGCTGTACAGGGTCCATATAAATAGTGCTGTACGGGGCTCATATGGTGCTGTACGGGGCCCATATAGTGCTGTACAGGGTCCATATAAATAGTGCTTTACGGGGCCCATATAAATAGTGCTGTACGGGGCCCATATAGTGCTGTACGGGGCCCATATAAATAGTGCTGTACGGGTCCCATATAGTGCTGTATGGGGTCCATATAAATAGTGCTGTACAGGGTCCATATAGTGCTGTATGGGGTCCATATAAATAGTGCTGTACAGGGTCCATATAGTGCTGCACGGGGCCATATAAATAGTGCTGTACGGGGCCCATATAGTGCTGTACAGGGTCCATATAAATAGTGCTTTACGGGGCCCATATAAATAGTGCTGTACGGGGCCCATATAGTGCTGTACGGGGCCCATATAAATAGTGCTGTACGGGTCCCATATAGTGCTGTACGGGGCCCATATAGTGCTGTACGGGGCCCATATAGTGATGTGCGGGTCCATATAAATAGTGCTGTATGGGTCCCATATGGTGCTGTATGGCATCCATATAAATAGTGCTGTACGGGTCCCATATAGTGCTGTACGGGGCCCATATAGTGCTGTACGGGGCCCATATAGTGATGTGCGGGTCCATATAAATAGTGCTGTATGGGTCCCATATGGTGCTGTATGGCGTCCATATAAATAGTGCTGTATGGCGTCCATATAAATAGTGCTGTACGGGGTCCATATAAATAGTGCTGTACGGGGCCATATAAATAGTGCTGTACGGGGCCCATATAGTGCTGTGCGGAGCCCATATAAATAGTGCTGTGCGGGGCCCATATAAATAGTGCTGTGCGGGGCCCATATAAATAGTGCTGTGCGGGGCCCATATAAATAGTGCTGTACGGGCCCATATAAATAGTGCTGTACGGGGCCCATATAGTGCTGTGTGGGGTCCATATAAATAGTGCTGTACGGGGGCCATATAAATAATGCTGTACGGGGTCCATATAAATAGTGCTGTACGGGGCCATATATATAGTGCTGTACGGGACCATATATATAGTGCTGTACGGGGCCCATATACTGCTGTACGGGGCCATATATAGTAGAAAATTAGTACCTGGAATTTTACTTTCCTTGAGTCCGAAGGCAGCACAGAATGGGTTAACGTTGACCTCTTTAGTTTCATAGGACCGCCCACCTAGATTTAAACAATCAAACAATTAATCAATCATACAATTAATACCACTATAAGGTCTGGTGAATGCAACTGCCCCTTGTATTAAAAAATAGATCCAAATGGTTGCAGAACAAAATACAATTTATTAGGGAGGGTACGCCTGTGCTGCCTTCGGACTCAAGGAAAGTAAAATTCCAGGTACCAATTTTCTACTTTCCCTTATCGTCCTCGGCAGCACAGAATGGGATTTTTATAGATTCCAAAGGGGGGGATTATACCGAAACTGAACTTAGAATGCCTGTGCCAAAGGCTGAGCTCCTGGACTCGATGTTGAGGCGATAATGCTTTGCGAAGGTGGAAGGAGTGGACCAGGAGGCTGCGCTGCAGATTTCTTGTATAGACACCTGGCCATATTCCGCCCAGGAGGCTGCTGTCGATCTCGTGGAATGAGCCTTGATGGAAAGTGGTGGAGTTTCCCCCTCTAACAAATAGGTTTCTGTGATGGTGTTCTTTATCCACCGGGCGAGAGAATCCTTGGATGGCGTTCGCCCTCTTCTCGGTCCAGAATAAAGCAAAAAAAGACTTTCGTCTAAACGGAACTCTTCCGTTCTTCGTAAATATGTTTCTACTGCTCTTTTCACATCCAGCATATGTAACTGCTCCTGTTCTTCATCAGCCGGATTTGGGAAGAACGTAGGCAAGAAGGTTTCCCTATTAATATTCATAGTGGAAGGAACCTTTGGTTGAAAAGAAGGCATAGTCCTAATCAATATCCCATCGGGAAGGATTCGTATATATGGATGTCTTAAAGATAACGCTCGTAGTTCCCCCAATCTTTTAGCCGAAGTAATGGCTACAAGAAACAGGACTTTGCAGGAGAGATATCTGATGTCCACCTATTCCAACGGTTCAAAGGGTGGCTTTGTGAGTCCCCTTAGTACTAGAGATAGGTCCCACACAGGAAAGGGTTCGTGCACCACCGGTCTCAGCCTCTTCAAGGCCTTGAAGAATCAGAGGATGGAATAGATATTTATTCTCTGTCAAGATATTAATGGCAGTCATCTGGGATTTTAAGGTATTCGGCTTCAAGCCCATATCAAATCCTTCTTGAAGGAACTGAAGAATACTGGAGATGTTTATTTCCGCATATCCTTTCCCAGACAACCAAGACCGGAATTTTCCCAATACTTTGGCATATTTCACATTGGTAGAACGCTTGCGGGAATTCATTAGTGTGTCAATGACCGAAGCTGGTAGGCCCATTTTCTCTAATCTGCTTCTCTCAACATCCAGGCCGTGAGGTGTAACCTGTCTAGGTTCTGATGGAATAGACCCTGCTGGAGGAGAAGGTCGGGGGCACATGGAAGCTTCCAATAGTTCCCTTCGGACAGTTGGAGAAGAAGAGGAAACCATGACCTCCGTTTGCATAATTTCATTAAGGACGAGCTCCTCGTTCCTCCCTGTTTGTTCAGGTAGAACACAGTGGAGAGGTTGTCTGAGCGAACCAGCACCGATTTTCCTTCCAGGAGAGTTTGAAAATGGACCAGCGATTCCAGAACAGCCTTCATCTCCTTGAAGTTCGAGGACTGTCGCAGATCCTGGGGAGACCATTTCCCTTGGATCCATCTGTTCTGCACATGAGCCCCCCAGCCTCTGGCTGAAGCATCCGTGGTGATTATTATCGGCGACAGATACTGAAACGATTTCCCTACTGTGAGCTTCTCCGTCTGCAACTACCAGTTCAGACTCTGAATAACGGATGGCCTCAGGCTGACTCTTCTCTCCAAGTCGCAATGACTGGTGCGTCTTGACTGTATCATATTCCATTGAAGGTCTCGCATATGGATCTTCGCCCAGGGGACCGCATCTATGGTAGAAGTCAGATGACCCAAGGTCTTCATCACTCTGCGTACGGATGGCCTGTGAATGGATCTTAAAGTTCTCACTTCCTCTCTGATCTTCTGACTCTTGTCTGAAGGAAGGAAAACTTTCATGCAGCGGGTGTCTATCACCATCCCCAAGAATCTTTTTGACGTCGTAGGGGAGAGCTGAGATTTCTTCCAACTCATTATGAAACCGAGGGACTGGAGAAGAGAGATGACTGTACGGAGATGAAGTTGTAGCTGTTCCTCCGTTGCTGCTGCCACTAGCCAGTCGTCCAAGTAAGGGTAGACTTGAATGGCCTGTAAGCGTAGATGCACTGCTGCCACCACTGATATCTTGGTAAAAATTATGGGCGCGGATGTCAGCCCGAAGGGCAACGCTCTGAATTGAAAGTGCAGGATTTTCCCTGCTCTTCTGACGGCTACTCTTAGGAATTTCCTTGAGGAAGCTCTTATGGGTACATGCAGGTAGGCGTCCTCCAAGTCCAGGGAGGCCATAAACTGGTTTAGCTGAAGAGTGGACACCACCGATCTTAACGTTTCCATCTTGAAATGGATCTTTTTCAGAAAATGATTTAGGTATCTGAGGTCTAAAACGAGACGCCAATCCCCGCTTGCTTTTGGGACTAGAAACAACCTGGAGTAGACTCCCTTTTTTTCTTGACCTCTTGGTACCCGTTCCAAAGCTCCTTTCTTTAGAAATTGGTCCACCAGGTGATCTATACGAGGGTCTTCTGTTTGATACAGAAATCTGCTTCTTGGCTGATGAAGAAACTCTAGCGAGTATCCGTCTCTTACTAGATCCAGAACCCATTTGTCTGTAGTGATTCTTTCCCAGTTGGTGTAGGATAAGTGCCCTCCTACAGACTGACTTTCAACGTCAGAAATCAGTCTTGGAGTTTTTACTGATGTCTTCCTTTCCTCTCGCTTTCTCAGCAGAACTGGGAAGGACTCTTCTGTCTGACCGGCCTCTGCTAGAATGCCCACGATAGCCTGTTCTGCGGTAAGGCTGCCTGCCAAAGGGACGAAAATTCCTCGGACGATTCTTGGTTTTAAACTGAGGGAACTTCAGAGATTTTTCATCCGGATTCTAACAGCTTGTCTAGCTGAGAGCCGAACAATCTCCCAGGCTCAAAGGGTAAAGCGCAGAGGTTGGTCTTAGAGGCAACATCTCCTGCCCATAGCTTGAGCCACAAGGTTCTTCTTATCGAATTTGAGAGAGCCATATCTTTAGCCAGAAATCTCAGCGAATCCACTGGAAAGTCGCACAAAAACTCAGCGGCCATTTTAAGGGACGGTAGTTGAAGAAGCAGGTTTTCTCTGGAGACACCGTCCTCGATGTCCCTTCCTAGGTGACTTAGCCAGATTCTGAGGGCTCGAGCCACTGGTACTGTGGCCATGGCTGCCTTACTTAACGTGGCCAAGTAAGAATGCAGTCTCTTTAGCAAGTTATCTGCTTTTCTGTCCATCGGGTCCCTCAGCAATGCGGAGTCATCTGCAGGAAAGAAGGACCTTTTAGCCAACCTTGTTACCGCAGGATCAACTCTGGAGGGGGCTTCCCAGCTTGAGGACTCAGAGGAGTCGATCTTATAGACAGAGCGGAATCTTGAGCCAGGATCCATCTTCTTCAGGGGACATTTACATTCCTTCTGGAATATGGAGTCCAGAACTGGATGGCTTGGAAGGACTGAGGCTTTTTTCTTTGGAAAATAGAAGAGACTCTCCTTGTCCTGTGCGGCAACAGGGTCTTCCTTAGTCTCCATTATTCCTTTTACTTCTTTGATTAAGCGGTTTGCATTCTTTCTATCAAAAAGGAAATTTTCCTCCATATTAGAGACTTCCCAATCGGAGTCTGAATACTCGCTCTCAGACGTCAGAGACTCGTCAGAGGATGAGGAGACAGGATCACGCTTTCTCTTTTTGGCCTTCTGCTTCTGCTTTGTCAGAAAGGACTTAAAGAGGCTCATTAGTCTTCTGGACTCTGCGTCAGACACGACTTCCGACTGAGTACAGGAAGCGCAGATATTGGACCGTGAATCCTCAGGTAAGGGCTGAATACAAGAAATGCAGCGGGACTGCTTCCTCTTTGACCTTCTGGATCCAGACGATCTATGAGAATGGACAGAATCCGCCGCGGCACAATTGTCACAGTAGTCCTGTCGCTGCTCATCAGGTAGGGGCTGCTCACATGACAGGCAATATCTGTGTCTGTGCTTCTTAGACTTCTTTCTCACAGAACCATGAAGCCCAGACATCTGGAACAGACATAAAATGAGCCAAAACAGCAAGGTGATCTCTGTCAGAAGGGACCCCAGCTGACACAATACCTTAATCTCACAGGAGCTCGGCTGCCCGGCACTTATGGCAGCTTGCTCCATCCTGCATCCACCTTAAATATTCGAATCTGGCGCCCTGGACGCAGCCTGGTGACGTCAGCCGCTCCTGCGGCTTCCCATTGGCCCCAGAGGGCGCGCTGACTGATGACGTCAGACGCTGCCCGAACCCGGAAGTGCGGCGGGGGCGGCCTCCTGATGGAAGGAGCGGCATGCTGGAGATGACAGCGTCGGGCGCCACACGCGAATCTACGGCAGGGAAGCGGCTAGCAGACCGCAATGGAGAACCTCCTGCCGGGGCGCACATCGTGGATGCGGCATAGTGCCAGCGCCAAGGACACACCCGTGGCAATGCTGGACACTTGGCCTGGAGCCTGGGACGCACCCCACGGCATAGGTGGCCGATCTTCACACACCAGACAGGTGGGCAGATTCCTCAGAAATGAGGACATAAAAAAAATACAAGGGGCAGTTGCAATTCACCAGACCTTATAGGTGTACTGATTATGTGATTGATTAATTGTTTGATTGTTTAAATCTAGGTGGGCGGTCCTATGAAACAAAAGAGGTCAACGTTAACCCATTCTGTGCTGCCGAGGACGATAAGGGAAATAGTGCTGTACGGGGCCATATATATAGTGCTGTACGGGGCCATATATATAGTGCTGTACGGGGCCCATATAAATAGTGCTGTGCAGGGCACATATGGTGCTGTACGGGGTCCATATAAATAGTGCTGTACGGGGCCCATATAAATAGTGCTGTACGGGTCCCATATAGTGCTGTACGGGGCCCATATAGTGCTGTACGGGGCCCATATAAATAGTGCTGTACGGGGCCCATATAGTGCTGTACGGGGTCCATATAAATAGTGCTGTACGGGGCCCATATAAATAGTGCTGTACGGGTCCCATATAGTGCTGTACGGGTCCCATATAGTGCTGTACGGGGCCCATATAGTGCTGTACGGGGTCCATATAAATAGTGCTGTATGGTGTCCATATAAATAGTGCTGTACAGGGCCCATATAGTGCTGTACGGGGTCCATATAGTGCTGTACGGGGTCCATATAAATAGTGCTGTACGGGGCCATATAAATAGTGCTGTACGGGGCCATATAAATAGTGCTGTACGGAGCCATATATATAGTGCTGTACGGGGCCCTTATAGTGCTGTGCGGAGCCCATATAAATAGTGCTGTGCGGGGCCCATATAAATAGTGCTGTATGGGGCCCATATAAATAGTGCTGTACGGGGGCCATATAAATAGTGCTGTACGGGGGCCATATAAATAGTGTTGTGCGGGGCCCATATAAATAGTGTTGTGCGGGTCCCATATAAATAGTGCTGTACGGGGGCCATATAAATAGTGCTGTACGGGGGCCATATAAATAGTGTTGTGCGGGGCCATATAAATAATGCTGTGCGGGGCCATATAAATAATGCTGTGCGGGGCCCATATAAATAGTGCTGTACGGGGCCATATAAATAGTGCTGTACGGGGCCATATAAATAGTGCTGTACGGGGGCCATATAAATAGTGCTGTACGGGGCCCTATAAATAGTGCTGTGCGGGGCCCATATAAATAGTGCTGTACGGGGCCCTATAAATAGTGCTGTGCGGGGCCCATATAAATAGTGCTGTACGGGGGCCATATAAATAGTGCTGTACGGGGCCATATAAATAGTGCTGTACGGGGCCCATATAAATAGTGCTGTACGGGGGCCATATAAATAATGCTGTACAGGGGCCATATAAATAATGCTGTACGGGGCCCATATAAATAGTGCTGTGCGGGGGCCATATAAATAGTGCTGTACGGGGGCCATATAAATAGTGCTGTATGGGGCCCTATAAATAGTGCTGTACGGGGCCCATATAAATAGTGCTGTACGGGGGCCATATAAATAGTGCTGTACGGGGGCCATATAAATAGTGCTGTACGGGGGCCATATAAATAGTGCTGTATGGGGCCCTATAAATAGTGCTGTACGGGGCCCATATAAATAGTGCTGTACGGGGGCCATATAAATAGTGCTGTACGGGGCCATATAAATAGTGCTGTACGGGGCCCATATAAATAGTGCTGTACGGGGGCCATATAAATAATGCTGTGCGGGGCCCATATAAATAGTGCTGTACGGGGGCCATATAAATAGTGCTGTACGGGGCCATATAAATAGTGCTGTACGGGGCCCATATAAATAGTGCTGTGCGGGGCCATATAAATAGTGCTGTACGGGGCCCATATAAATAGTGCTGTACGGGGCCATATATATAGTGCTGTACGGGGCCATATAAATAGTGCTGTACGGGGCCATATAAATAGTGCTGTACGGGGGCCATATATATAGTGCTGTACTGGGTCCATATAAAAAGTGCTGTACGGGGCCATATATATAGTGCTGTACAGGGCCATATATTTAGTGCTGTACGGGGCCATATATTTAGTGCTGTACGGGGGCCATATATAGTGCTGTACGGGGCCATATATTTAGTGCTGTACGGGGCCCATATAGTGCTGTACGGGGCCCATATAGTGCTGTACGGGGTCCATATAGTGCTGTACGGGGCCATATAAATAGTGCTGTACGGGGCCCATATAGTGCTGTACGGGGTCCATATAAATAGTGCTTTACAGGGCCATATATATAGTGCTGTACGGGGCCCATATAGTGCTGTACGGGGCCATATATATAGTGTTGTACGGGGCCCATATAGTGCTGTACGGGGCCCATATAGTGATGCGCGGGTCCATATAAATAGTGCTGTACGGGGCCCATATGGTGCTGTATGGGGTCCATATAAATAGTGCTGTACGGGGCCCATATGGTGCTGTATGGGGTCCATATAAATAGTGCTGTACGGGGCCCATATGGTGCTGTATGGGGTCCATATAAATAGTGCTGTATGGGTCCCATATAGTGCTGTACGGGGTCCATATAGTGCTGTACGGGGCCATATAAATAGTGCTGTACGGGGCCCATATAGTGATGTGCGGGTCCATATAAATAGTGCTGCATGGGTCCCATATGGTGCTGTATGGCGTCCATATAAATAGTGCTGTACGGGGTCATATAAATAGTGCTGTACGGGGCCCATATAGTGATGTACGGGGTCCATATAAATAGTGCTGTACGGGGCCATATAAATAGTGCTGTACGGGGCCCTTATAGTGCTGTACGGGGTCCATATAAATAGTGCTGTGCAGGGCACATATGGTGCTGTACGGGGTCCATATAAATAGTGCTGTACGGGGCCCATATAAATAGTGCTGTACGGGTCCCATATAGTGCTGTACGGGGCCCATATAGTGCTGTACGGGGCCCATATAAATAGTGCTGTATGGTGTCCATATAGTGCTGTACGGGGTCCATATAAATAGTGCTGTACGGGGTCCATATAAATAGTGCTGTACGGGGCCCATATAGTGCTGTACGGGTCCCATATAAATAGTGCTGTACGGGGCCCATATAGTGCTGTACGGGGTCCATATAGTGCTGTACGGGGTCCATATAAATAGTGCTGTACGGGGCCATATAAATAGTGCTGTACGGGGCCATATAAATAGTGCTGTACGGAGCCATATATATAGTGCTGTACGGGGCCCTTATAGTGCTGTGCGGAGCCTATATAAATAGTGCTGTACGGGGCCCATATAAATAGTGCTGTGCGGGGCCCATATAAATAGTGCTGTAAGGGGCCCATATAAATAGTGCTGTACGGGGGCCATATAAATAGTGCTGTACGGGGGCCATATAAATAGTGCTGTACGGGGCCCATATAAATAGTGCTGTGCGGGTCCCATATAAATAGTGCTGTACGGGGCCCATATAAATAGTGCTGTACGGGGGCCATATAAATAGTGCTGTACGGGGCCCATATAAATAGTGCTGTACGGGGGCCATATAAATAATGCTGTACGGGGCCATATATATAGTGCTGTACGGGGCCATATATATAGTGCTGTACGGGGCCATATAAATAGTGCTGTACGGGGTCATATAAATAGTGCTGTACGGAGCCATATAAATAGTGCTGTACGGGGCCATATAAATAGTGCTGTACGGGGCCATATAAATAGTGCTGTACGGGGCCCATATAAATAGTGCTGTACGGGGCCATATAAATAATGCTGTACGGGGGCCATATAAATAGTGCTGTACGGGGCCATATTAATAGTGCTGTACGGGGCCCATATAAATAGTGCTGTACGGGGGCCATATAAATAGTGCTGTACGGGGCCCTATAAATAGTGCTGTGCGGGGGCCCATATAAATAGTGCTGTACGGGGCCATATAAATAGTGCTGTGCGGGGCCCATATAAATAGTGCTGTACGGGGCCATATAAATAGTGCTGTACGGGGCCCATATAAATTGTGCTGTACGGGGCCATATAAATAATGCTGTACGGGGGCCATATAAATAGTGCTGTACGGGGGCCATATAAATAATGCTGTACGGGGGCCATATAAATAGTGCTGTACGGGGCCATATAAATAGTGCTGTACGGGGCCCATATAGTGCTGTACGGGGCCCATATAAATAGTGCTGTACGGGGCCATATATATAGTGCTGTACGGGGCCATATAAATAGTGCTGTACTGGGTCCATATATATAGTGCTGTACGGGGCCATATATTTAGTGCTGTACGGGGGCCATATATAGTGCTGTACGGGGCCATATATTTAGTGCTGTACGGGGCCCATATAGTGCTGTACGGGGCCCATATAGTGCTGTACGGGGTCCATATAGTGCTGTACGGGGCCATATAAATAGTGCTGTACGGGGCCCTTATAGTGCTGTACGGGGTCCATATAAATAGTGCTGTGCAGGGCACATATGGTGCTGTACGGGGTCCATATAAATAGTGCTGTACGGGGCCCATATAAATAGTGCTGTACGGGTCCCATATAGTGCTGTACGGGGCCCATATAGTGCTGTACGGGGCCCATATAAATAGTGCTGTATGGTGTCCATATAGTGCTGTACGGGGTCCATATAAATAGTGCTGTACGGGGTCCATATAAATAGTGCTGTACGGGGCCCATATAGTGCTGTACGGGTCCCATATAAATAGTGCTGTACGGGGCCCATATAGTGCTGTACGGGGTCCATATAGTGCTGTACGGGGTCCATATAAATAGTGCTGTACGGGGCCATATAAATAGTGCTGTACGGGGCCATATAAATAGTGCTGTACGGAGCCATATATATAGTGCTGTACGGGGCCCTTATAGTGCTGTGCGGAGCCTATATAAATAGTGCTGTACGGGGCCCATATAAATAGTGCTGTGCGGGGCCCATATAAATAGTGCTGTAAGGGGCCCATATAAATAGTGCTGTACGGGGGCCATATAAATAGTGCTGTACGGGGGCCATATAAATAGTGCTGTACGGGGCCCATATAAATAGTGCTGTGCGGGTCCCATATAAATAGTGCTGTACGGGGCCCATATAAATAGTGCTGTGCGGGTCCCATATAAATAGTGCTGTACGGGGCCCATATAAATAGTGCTGTACGGGGCCCATATAAATAGTGCTGTACGGGGGCCATATAAATAGTGCTGTACGGGGCCCATATAAATAGTGCTGTACGGGGCCCATATAAATAGTGCTGTACGGGGGCCATATAAATAATGCTGTACGGGGCCATATATATAGTGCTGTACGGGGCCATATATATAGTGCTGTACGGGGCCATATAAATAGTGCTGTACGGGGTCATATAAATAGTGCTGTACGGAGCCATATAAATAGTGCTGTACGGGGCCATATAAATAGTGCTGTACGGGGCCATATAAATAGTGCTGTACGGGGCCCATATAAATAGTGCTGTACGGGGGCCATATAAATAATGCTGTACGGGGGCCATATAAATAGTGCTGTACGGGGCCATATTAATAGTGCTGTACGGGGCCCATATAAATAGTGCTGTACGGGGGCCATATAAATAGTGCTGTACGGGGCCCTATAAATAGTGCTGTGCGGGGCCCATATAAATAGTGCTGTGCGGGGCCCATATAAATAGTGCTGTACGGGGCCATATAGATAGTGCTGTACGGGGCCCATATAAATTGTGCTGTACGGGGGCCATATAAATAATGCTGTACGGGGGCCATATAAATAGTGCTGTACGGGGGCCATATAAATAATGCTGTACGGGGGCCATATAAATAGTGCTGTACGGGGCCATATAAATAGTGCTGTACGGGGCCCATATAGTGCTGTACGGGGCCCATATAAATAGTGCTGTACGGGGCCATATATATAGTGCTGTACGGGGCCATATAAATAGTGCTGTACTGGGTCCATATATATAGTGCTGTACGGGGCCATATATATAGTGCTGTACAGGGCCATATATTTAGTGCTGTACGGGGCCATATATTTAGTGCTGTACGGGGCCCATATAGTGCTGTACGGGGCCCATATAGTGCTGTACGGGGTCCATATAGTGCTGTACGGGGCCATATATATAGTGCTGTACGGGGCCCATATAGTGCTGTACGGGGTCCATATAAATAGTGCTTTACTGGGCCATATATATAGTGCTGTACGGGGCCCATATAGTGCTGTACGGGGCCATATATATAGTGTTGTACGGGGCCCATATAGTGCTGTACGGGGCCCATATAGTGATGCGCGGGTCCATATAAATAGTGCTGTACGGGGCCCATATGGTGCTGTATGGGGTCCATATAAATAGTGCTGTACGGGGCCCATATGGTGCTGTATGGGGTCCATATAAATAGTGCTGTACGGGGTCATATAAATAGTGCTGTACGGGGCCCATATAGTGATGTACGGGGTCCATATAAATAGTGCTGTACGGGGCCATATAAATAGTGCTGTACGGGGCCCTTATAGTGCTGTACGGGGTCCATATAAATAGTGCTGTACGGGGCCATATAAATAGTGCTGTACGGGGCCCTTATAGTGCTGTGCGGAGCCCATATAAATAGTGCTGTACGGGGCCCATATAGTGCTGTGCGGGGCCCATATAAATAGTGCTGTGCGGGGCCCATATAAATAGTGCTGTACGGGGCCCATATAAATAGTGCTGTACGGGGCCCATATAGTGCTGTGCGGGGCCCATATAAATAGTGCTGTGCGGGGCCCATATAAATAGTGCTGTACGGGGCCCATATAAATAGTGCTGTACGGGTCCCATATAGTGCTGTGCGGGGCCCATATAAATAGTGTTGTGCGGGGGCCATATAAATAGTGCTGTACGGGGCCCATATAGTGCTGTACGGGGCCCATATAGTGCTGTGCGGGTCCCGTATAAATAGTGCTGTGCGGGTCCCATATAAATAATGCTGTACGGGGGCCATATAAATAGTGCTGTACGGGTCCCATATAGTGCTGTACGGGGCCATATAAATAGTGCTGTACGGGTCCCATATAGTGCTGTACGAGGGCCATACAAATAGTGCTGTACGGGGGCCATATAAATAGTGCTGTACGGGGCCCATATAAATAGTGCTGTGCGGGGCCCATATAAATAGTGCTGTACGGGGCCCATATAAATAGTGCTGTACGGGGCCCATATAAATAGTGCTGTACGGGGCCCATATAAATAGTGCTGTGCGGGTCCCGTATAAATAGTGCTGTGCGGGTCCCATATAAATAATGCTGTACGGGGGCCATATAAATAGTGCTGTACGGGTCCCATATAGTGCTGTACGGGGGCCATACAAATAGTGCTGTACGGGGGCCATATAAATAGTGCTGTACGGGGCCCATATAAATAGTGCTGTACGGGGCCCATATAAATAGTCCTGTGCGGGGCCCATATAAATAGTGCTGTGCGGGGCCCATATAAATAGTGCTGTACGGGGCCCATATAGTGCTGTACGGGGTCCATATAGTGCTGTACGGGGCCCTATGAACAGTGTCATACAGCCCCCATACGATTTGTGTCCTGAGGAGCCATTTCCAGTGACCATACAGTATCCCACAGGGTCAGACCCCTCCATGTAACTGGCATCACAGGAAGTCCAGATGAGGCGTCTTACACGGCCCATATGACGCGCTGCCATAGTAACCCATCCATACACAGCCCTTACACTAATGAGCTGACAGGAGCCCCGCCCCCAATCTAAGCCCTGCCCACATTAACTCTATCTAGCCCGCCCACACGCTGCAGTGAGTGATGTCACAATAGACTCCGAGTCAGTATTCACTGAGACACAACGGAACCTGCGGAATTACAAGCCCAGCCGCTGAAGGAGGAGGAGCTACAGCCAGAATGAGAGCGCCGAGCCATTGGAGGAGGAGCTACAGCCACAATGAGAGCGCCGAACAGCCGATCCATTGGAGCAGGAGCTACAGCCAGAATGAGAAGCGCCTCTTCCTAGTATGAAGACTATAAATGTAGGTAGAGCTCCATCTAGTGTCCACTTTTCAGTATGACAGCTTTCTGACATCACTGTGCTCTTTATCCATGTGCTGCCGTTAGAGGACCCTGGAGGCTGCAACTGCTCACAGAACAGATCCAAGCCGGAAGTGATTGTGAGTGGGACCTGAGACCCGTGGAGCCTGCGAGTGGTCATGGAGCGCTGCCCAGCTGGATCCTGCAGTGGTGATGGCGCCAGACGCTGTGTAACTCTGACCTAAGCCAAGTGTTGTGCCTTGTGTGTTACCCAATAACCCTGTGCCCTCTGTGAGAGATACTGTGCCCCGCCGCACTGGTCTCCTCAGTACTGAGTCACCGCCATCTTCCTGTGGGGCCCCAAGGACAAGCCCTCTGTCCAGGGCCCATAATACTCCTAAGTTCTGACCCCCTTACAGGTTGAGGCTGAGGATTTGTTCGGCTTCAAATTGTTGTTGTCCCCAAATAGTTTTTTGCGTTGAAAGTAAAGAATGTGTTGGTTGTTGTAGGGAGACCTCGATGAGGGATCTGGAGCTGGCAGCAGAAGGACGTTTTCCCCGGGGATGAAGAGGAACGTGGTGAGGTACGTATGGCCACATATTCAGAAAGCTCCACGTAGTGGTAGCAGAAGAACGCGCCTCCAATGGATGAAGAGGAACGCGGCGCGCAACGAAAGCATGGAACGACACATGGAGCTGCAGAAGACACCACGACCTTGTCACGTGGATCGGATGAAGAAGACCTGGGGTGCTGCCAAAGTGAGTTCATCCCAACCCCATGTCAGGAGGTCAGACTGTACGGGTTGTATCGGCCCTCGGCCACATGAGGACGGCACAGGGACTGTCGGGCTCCAGAAGATCAGGGATGGACAGGAGCTTACTAAGGACTGAGCGAGCAGAGAGGGTCCAGTCTCTCTCATGGAGAGCACAGGCTTATTGGTCAGACACCACAGCTCCTTACAAGGCCGAACATTTCAGGATTACACTGATTACTCCGCAGATTCCAATAAAGAGATTATTTGTTTCACGTTTCAATTCTGGACATTATTTCTTAATTTTTTTAAAAAAATTGTAACTGAAAGTTGAGCTGCAGCCACAGGAGATACATAGGTCCACGGAGAACTGAAGGCCCCAGAGCTCCTTACTACTATCAGGAACCTATATCCCAGAGTACCTCCATATAACCCCATGCACCTCCATATATTACCATATAACCTGTATACCTCCATATAACCAGTATACCACCATATAACCCCATACACCTCCATATAACCAGTACACCTCCATATAACCAGTACACCTCCATATAACCAGTACACCTCCATATAACCCCATACACCACCATATAACCAGTATACCTCCATATAACCCCATACACCTCCATATAACCTGTATACCTCCATATAACCAGTATACCACCATATAACCCCATACACCTCCATATAACCAGTACACCTCCATATAACCAGTACACCTCCATATAACCAGTACACCTCCATATAACCCCATACACCACCATATAACCAGTATACCTCCATATAACCCCATACACCGCCATATAACCAGTATACCCCCATATAACCCCATACACCTCCATTTAACCCCATACACCTCCATATAACCAGTATACCCCCATATAACCCCATACACCTCCATATAACCCCATACACCACCATATAACCAGTATACCTCCATATAACCCCATACACCACCATATAACCAGTATACCTCCATATAACCAGTACACCTCCATATAACCCCATACACCTCCATATAACCCCATACACCACCATATAACCAGTATACCTCCATATAACCAGTACACCTCCATATAACCCCATACACCTCCATATAACCCCATACACCACCATATAACCAGTATACCTCCATATAACCCCATACACCTCCATATAACCAGTACACCTCCATATAACCAGTACACCTCCATATAACCAGTATACCCCCATATAACCAGTACACCTCCATATAACCAGTACACCTCCATATAACCAGTACACCTCCATATAACCAGTACACCTCCATATAACCAGTATACCCCCATATAACCAGTACACCTCCATATAACCAGTACACCTCCATATAACCAGTATACCCCCATATAACCAGTATACCCCCATATAACCAGTACACCTCCATATAACCAGTATATCCCCATATAACCAGTATACCTCCATATAACCAGTATACCTCCATATAACCCCCCAATACTACAGTTTCGGGTCAGGTTTGCCAATGTTATCCCCCCCACGCTCTTTAACGCAATGCCAGTAATAGTAATGATGTCTCGGTGACGCTGACACACGTATAGCAGCGTTATCATACAGCGGGTTTGACATCACACCGCGCCGCCTCACGTCTTCTGCTTTTTTAAATTCCAAAGCTTCAAAAATTGTCCCTTATCGGGGGCAGGTGAGTTTTTTTTTTTTTTTAAAGGTGGGTTGGGGAACAAAGAGTCCAAAAATGATGCCGGGGTCGGAGTACGAGACGCACAAGTGCTGATCGTAAAAGCTACAAATAATAACTGGGGGCAGCAGCAGTGCAGTGTGGAGGTCATAGTGGTATGTGGCTGCAGCAGTGGCAGGAGCATACGAGGCTGACCACGGGTAGTAGTAGTAATAATAGTGGTAGTAGTAGTAGTGGTGCTGCTAGTAGTAGAAGTGATAGTGGTAGTAGTAGTAATAATAGTGGTAGTAGTAGTAGTGGTGGTGCTAGTAGTAGAAGTGGTAGTAGTAGTAGAAATGATAGTAGTAGTAATGGTGGTAGTAGTAATAGTGGTAGTAACAGTAGTAGTAGAAATGATAGTAGTAGTAATAATAGTGATAGTAGTAATGGTGGTAGTAGTAGTAGAAGTTATAGTGGTAGTAGAAATGTTAGTAGTAGTAATAATAGTGGTAGTAGCAGTGGTGATAGTAGTAGTAGAAGTGATAGTGGTAGTAAAAGTGGTAGTAGTAGTAATTAGTGATGTCGTGAACATAAAATTTTCCATTCGCGAACGCTAATTTCCACAAATGTTCGCAAACCGCCATTGACTTCTATAGGCAGGCGAATTTTAAAACCCACAGGGACTCTTTCTGGCCAAATAGTGATGGAAAGGTTGTTTCAAGGGGACTAACACCTGGACTGTGGCCGGAGGGGGGTCCATGGCAAAACTCCCATGGAAAATTACATAGGTGACGCAGAGTGGGGTGAGTTGAATTCGCAAAGCGATTAATATAACCTGCATTATTCGCATTGCGATTACAACGTAGTCAAATTTGTGACACTGCAGCTTCAGAATGAATCTAAGATGGATGCTGTCCAGGAGGTGGGAGGGTCTGGGAGGGAGGGTCTGCTGCTGATTGGCTGGAATGTGTCTGCTGACTGTGAGGTACAGGGTCAAAGTTTACTCAATGATGACGTATAGGAGGCGGACCGAACATCGCATATGTTCGCCCGCCGCGGCGAACGCGAACAAGCAATGTTCGCCGGGAAATAGTTCGGGACATCTCTAGTAGTAATGGTGCTAGTAGTAGTAGAAGTGATGGTAGTAGTAGTAGTGGTGCTAGAAGTAGTAGTAGAAGAAGTGATAGTAGTAGTAATGGTAGTAGTAGTAATGGTAGTAGTAGTAGTATTGTTAGTAGTAGTAATGGTAGTAGTAGTAGTAATAGTAGTAGTAATGGTAGTAGTAGTAATAGTAGTAGTAATGGTAGTAGTAGTAATGGTAGTAGTAGTAGTATTGGTAGTAGTAGTAATGGTAGTAGTAGTAGTAATAGTAGTAGTAATGGTAGTAGTAGTAATGGTAGTAGTAGTAGTAGTAGTAATGGTAGTAGTAGTAATGGTAATAGTAGTAGTAGTAATGGTAGTAGTAGTAATGGTAGTAATAGTAATGGTAGTAGTAGTAATGGTAGTAGTAGTAGTAATGGTAGTAGTAGATGGTAGTAGTAGTAGTAATGGTAGTAGTAGTAGTAATGGTAGTAGTAGTAATGGTAGTAGTAGTAATAGTAGTAGTAATGGTAGTAGTAGTAATGGTAGTAGTAATGGTAGTAGTAGTAATGGTAGTAGTAGTAGTAGTAATGGTAGTAGTAGTTGAAATTATTATTCAACACAACAGAAGTGAAGTATCCAAATACCAATTCCTATAGCAGAAGGTATTGTCTTATAAAACACACAGACGCACACAATGTGGAGACCAGATAAAGTGCCACGTGCAGTACTAGCGTCCCTGTAACACAACCTCCATACAGAGTCCCAGAAGGATAACAGCCGCCAGGATACGCCTTGCCGCGACATGTGGTGCATAGTCGGTAACCACACACCGCCATCAGAGGTAAGGGGTTAGATGATTGCCGCGCCTCACGTCCCACATCTGTCTTACAAACAGACCGGTATCATTATACGTGACTCGTGTCAGCGGAATCTGAGAGTCGGGTGCTATGTATACTCTTACCTAAAATCCTCTGTGGTGTGTGGAGATCGCAGTCGCCTGTTGGTATGCCCCTCAGCGCGTTTCGCATTCGCTTCTTCAGGAGGCGTGGCTTCACTGTATCTATAGAGGTCTTTTAAACCATCCTATCAGCCAATAGTGTCTTCCTGCCGTTCACGTGATCACTCCTCCGTCCGTCCAGTTCTCGGCGCATCGCCATGATTCATTGGTAAGGCTGGTAAAGGACTTCCGCGATCACAGCGAGGGCAGATCGGCGTCTGACATCACTGCGAACACAAGTGACGGGACGGCGCACGTCCGCCCACCTCAGAATCGCGATGCGCACTAGAGCCAGGAGGTAACAGAGTCTATATGGGAATCCATTTACCTGCCCATAGACTTTCCTTCTCTTATCTTTAGTACATACATTAAAATAACATAAGGGGAGTAAGAAGATGGAGAATGTAATATAGCATTAACCCGTTACTGGGATATCAGAACTGTATACAATATGCCCCCGTAATGTATGACCCTATATGAATACCACGTGCAATACTAATACCACTATACACCGCATCTTTCTCCTGACTGGGCCATGTGGGCAACCCCACCCTCTGCGATACCCCAGTAATATATTGGGCACCATCGCCGGTGTGATGTCCGCCCACATAGCACAGGGAGGAGAACGTGCCAGGTACCATCAGTGGTATAAAATAAATCACGTGAAGTATTATAGATCATTATCTAAACCATATATTATCCATAAAGTGCTCAGTGCGAACATATTATTGATTATCCTAACAGTGTGAACATGACGAGTATATCCAGAGTATTCCATATTTGGTGTCATCACTAATCCTAGTGCACTAGATATCAATAATCTCATTAATCTTAGTGTACAGTCGTGGGCAAAAGTTTTGAGAATGACACAAATATTAGTTTTCACAAAGTTTGCTGCAAAACGGCTTTTAGATCTTAGTTTCAGTTGTTTCTGTGATGTAGTGAAATATAAATACTCGCACTTCATACGTTTCAAAGGCTTTTATTGACAATTACATTTATGCAGAGTCAGTATTTGCAGTGTTGGCCCTTCTTTTTCAGGACCTCTGCAATCCGACTGGGCATGCTCTCAATCAACTTCTGGGCCAATTCCTGACTGATAGCAACCCATTCTTTCATAATCACTTCTTGGAGTTTGTCAGAATTAGTGGGTTTTTGTTTGTCCACCCGCCTCTTGAGGATTGACCACAAGTTCTCAATGGGATTAAGATCTGGGGAGTTTCTAGGCCATGGACCCAAAATGTCAGCGTTTTGGTCCCCGAGCCACTTAGTTATCACTTTTGCCTTATGGCACGGTGCTCCATCGTGCTGGAAAATGCATTGTTCTTCACCAAACTGTTGTTGGATTGCTGGAAGAAGTTGCTGTTGGAGGGTGTTTTGGTGCCATTCTTTATTCATGGCTGTGTTTTTGGGCAAAATTGTGAGTGAGCCCACTCCCTTGGATGAGAAGCCACCCCACACATGAATGGTCTCAGGATGCTTTACTGTTGGCATGACACAGGACTGATGGCAGCGCTCACCTTTTCTTCTCCGGACAAGCCTTTTTCCTGATGCCCGGAAACAATCGGAAAGAGGCTTCATCGGAGAATGTGACTTTGCCCCAGTCCTCAGCAGTCCATTCACCATATTTTCTGCAGAAGATCAATCTGTCCCTGATGTGTTTTTGGAGAGAAGTGGCTTCTTTGCTGCCCTTCTTGACACCAGGCCATCTTCCAAAAGTCTTCGCCTCACTGTGCGTGCAGATGTGCTCACACCTGCCTGCTGCCATTCCTGAGCAAGCGCTGCACTGGGGGCACTCCGATCCCGCAGCTGAATCCTCTTTAGGAGACGATCCTGGCGCTTGCTGGACTTTCTCAGCAGGTCCTTTAATGACAGCAATGAAATGGGATTAAGTTAATTTTCATGGCAAAGAAGGACTATGCAATTCATCTGATCACTCTTCATAACATTCTGGAGTAGATGCAAATTGCTATTATAAAAACTTAAGCAGCAACTTTTCCAATTTCCAATATTTATGTAATTCTCAAAACTTTTGGCCACGACTGTACAACGTACTAACGTAAAATACGTAGTAGATATCATTATGTGTTTAAAATTATCCATATAAATACCCACATATTATATTACCAGTGAATACTTTTACATTAAAAAAAATATAGTAGGTCAGCACTACTCATAACCCTAAGAAGTCTTCCATGTTAGGCTACTTCCACACTTGCGTTCTGGGCTCCGCTTGTCAGTTCCGTTTGAAGGCTCTCACAAGCGGCCCCGAACTGATCCGTCCAGCCCCAATGCATTCTGAGTGGATGCGGATCCGCTCAGAATGCATCAGTCTGGCAGCGTTCAGCCTCCGCTCCGCTCAGCAGGCGGACACCTGTAAACTGCTTGCAGCGTTCGGGTGTCCGCCTGGCCTTGCGGAGGCAAACGGATCCGTCCAGACTCACAATGTAAGTCAATGGGGACGGATCCGTTTGAAGATGACACACTGTGGCTCAATTTTCAAACGGATCCGTCCCCCATTGACTTTCAATGTAAAGTCTGGACGGATCCGTCTGAGCAACTTTCACACTTAGAAATTTTTCTAAACTATAATGCAGACGGATCCGTGGAAAGTGTGAAAGTAGCCTAATACGTCTTCTTTTATTGGTAGGTTCTTATCAAATGTTTTATTCTTATTCATTCTTCTAGAATTCCCATCACTGGACTCCAAGATCTTTCATAAACTCGCAGCAGATCCGACCACAGGTCATTTCTATAACTAATCAAAAAGACAGTTGCACGTGGCACTTTATCTGGTCTCCACATTGTGTGTGTCTATGTGTTTTATGATAAGACAATACCTTCTGATATATGAATTGGTATTTGGATACTTCATTGTTGTTGAGTTGAATAATATATAGAGGAAGTTAACCTGTGTACATACCTGCTGTATTGATCTAGTTGGAGAGTAGTAGAAATTATAATAGTAGTAGTAGTAGAAGTGATAGTGGTAGTAGTAGTTATAGTGGTGGTGGTAGTAGTAGTAGTAGTAATAGTGGTAGTAGTAATGGTGGTGCTAGTAGAAGTAGTAGTATAAGTGATAGTGGTGGTAGTAGTAATAGTGGTAGTAGTAATGGTGGTGCTAGTAGAAGTAGTAGTATAAGTGATAGTGGTGGTAGTAGTAATAGTGGTAGTAGTAATGGTGGTGCTAGTAGAAGTAGTAGTATAAGTGATAGTGGTGGTAGTAGTAATAGTGGTAGTAGTATTAGAAATTATAGTAGTAATAGAAGTGATAGTGGTGGTAGTGATGCTAGTATAAGTAGTATTATAAGTGATAGTGGTGGTAGTAGTAGTAGTAGAAATTGTAGTAGTAGTAGAAGTGATAGTAGTAGTAGTAATAGTGGTGGTGGTAGTAGTAGTAGCAGGGAAAATGATAGTAGTAGTAATTGTAGTAGAAGTGATAGTGGTAGTATTAGTAGTAGAAGTAGTAATAGTGGTGGTAGCAGTAGTAGTGGTAGTAGTAATATAAGTGATAGTAGTACTAATAGCTGTGGCAGTAGTAGTAATAGTAGCTGTGTTAGTAGTAGTAGTGATGGCAGTAGTAATAGTGATGGTAGTAGTAGAAATTATAATAGTAGTAGAAGTGGTAGTAGTAGTAGTAATAGTGGTAGTAGTTGTAATAGTGGTAGTAGTAGTAGTGGTGCTAATAGGAGTAGTGATAGTGGTAATAGTAGTAGTAATAGTGGTGGTAGTAGTAATAATAGCAGTAGTAATACTAGTAGTAGTGATGTTGATGGCAGTAGGGGGTTAGCAGCAGCATGATGGAGGCAGCACCTTACAGAAGATGATGGTCTGCAGGACGCAGCAGAGGCTTGATGGTGTCGGTGGGATGATGAAGGCGGCAGCCAGGGCTGTGGAGTTGGTAAGACAAAGCCCCGACTCTGACTTCTTAATTTCCACTAACTCCCACTCTGACTCCCACTCTGACTCCCACTCCGACTCCCACTCCGACTCCCACTCTGACCCCCACTCTGACCCCCACTCTGACCCCCACTCTGACTCCCACTCTGACTCCCACTCTGACTCCCACTCCGACCCACACTCCGACCCACACTCCGACTCCCACTCCGACTCCCACTCTGACTCCCACTCTGACTCCCACTCTGACTCCCACTCCCTCGTACATGGCGCTTGTTTAAGCGATAACTTAATTTAAGCTGTTTTGTATTTTTCTGTGTTTCTGTATCTGAGATGTTAGTAAACACTCCCCCTTATATTCTGTGTTTAGTAAATAGCAGCCCTCGGAGCAGCGCACCTCTCATCATGAGCTCAGAGGAAACTAAAGGCTACTTTCACATTAGCGGTTTTTGCGGATCCGCCATGGATCTGCAAAAACGCTTCCGTTACAATAATACAACCGCCTGCATCCGTCATGAGCAGATCCGGTTGTATTATGTCTTCTACAGCCATGACGGATCCGTCACGAACACCATTGAAAGTCAATGGGGGACGGATCAGTTTTCTATTGGGTCAGAGAAAACGGATCCGTCCCCATTGACTTACATTGTGCGTCAGGACGGATCCGTCTTGCTCCGCACCACATCGCGGATAGAAAACGCTGCTTGCAGCATTATTCTGTCCACGATGGGAACGCAACCAAACGGATCGGAATGCATTTTGGCGCACTCCGTTTCGTTCAGTTCAGTTTTTTCCCCATTGACAATGAATTGGGGACAAAACTGAAGTGTTTTCTTCTGCTATGACGGATCTCAATAGCGGAATTGAAAACGCAGATGTGAAAGAAGCCTAAAACATAAAGCCTACAGAGAGAACATGCGCTGGACAATTGACGCCTGCACAGTGTATTGAAAGTTTAGATATACTAAGAAGTACTTGTCTTAAAGGGAACCTGCCACCTGGTGTTATCATTCTAAGCGGTCGCCGTTCCGTGTACAATGAACCCCTTCTTTCCTGCTCCGCTCTTCTTTCTTCATTTCGTGTTGTCATTTTGATAAAAAAGCTTTTTTTTTGTTCTGCAAATTAACCCCTATGGTGCCCAGAGGGGCGTTTTTCTTCATCTCTGGAGCCCAGTAACGCCCCCTGCAGTGCCCAACCCGCCTCCTGATCCAGAAATATCCGCCCACAGCCGAGGCAAGCGGCGCCGCCCCCTCCGCTACGTCATCCTTAACCTTCCAGATACGCCCCGTTATTATTCATGTCGACCGCCAGAAATCTGGCGCAGGCGCAGTGCCGCCGACTGCCTGCGCGATCATAAAGCTCCTGAGGGCAACAGCTTCAAAAGTGTCACTGGGCATGCGCCGAGCCCAGTGACGTAATCTGAGCGCTGTTGTCTCAGGAGCTTTATGATCGCGCAGGCAGTCGGTGGCACTGCGCCTGCGCCAGATTTCAGGCAGTCGACATGAAGAATAATGGGGCGTATCTGGAAGGTTAAAGATGACATAGCGGATGGGGTGGCGCCGTTTTTCTCAGCTGTGGGCGGATATTTCTGGGTCAGGAGGCGTGCTTGGGCTTCAAAATAAGGCGGGTTGGGCACTGCAGGGGGCGTCACTGGGCTCCAGAGATGAAAAAAAACGCCCCCCCCCCCACCTTGGAGGGGTTTTCTCAGCAGGTTGATTTGTGATGACCATTACCACTCTTTCACACCTTGCTACTACCTCCTATGGGCTAATAACCTGTCATTCTGTGTATTTTAGGCAGGTCCTACATTGTGTGCATATTCACTTCTATGTAACGGTTCATGTAATAGCCTGGTTCACCAGTAGGTGGAGGCAGACACGGCAGTGCTAGTTGGCAGAGAAGGGAACCTTATTCCCTCTCTTACTCTCTCTTAGGAGAGGAGGAGTTTAGCTATCGAGCGGTGAGTCTAGAGGAACCCCCTGATGGGGAAGGAAGCAGGCCTCGTCCCTGCCGGACAGGCCCTGCCTGTGACTTCTAGAGGTTGCATGTCCCCTCCTGGGCTTGCATTGCCTAAAGCTAAGCTAAGTAAGCTTGAAGCCAGGAGGAAAGTTCCTAGGACTACCTACAGTAAGAGACAGCCTTAGACTAAAGTTGCATCATACAGCATCTAGCTAAAGGAAAGGTACTATTTAATCCTGGCAGCATAGCAGAGCTGAGAAAGCTACTCACTACAGATAGAGCAGAGAGGAGTTTGTTGCAGTGATTGTTTGCCTGCTGAAACCTATTGAGAACCAATATAATGTCTATAAACTGCTAAGTAAAGCTGCATTTGAACTTCACACCAAATCTGGACTCAACTTTATTACTCATCACCCAAGTTAATCACCCCTTTTTGCACTGCATCGGACCACAGCGTCTGGGATCTAAGGATATCCAGGTAGGAGCATCCCTCAGAGCTCAGTCCCATCCCTCAGAGCTCGGTCCCATCCATCAGAGCTCGGTCCTATCACTCAGAGCTTAGTTCCATCCCTCAGAGCTCGGTCCTATCCCTCAGAGCTCAGTCCTATCACTCAGAGCTCGGTCCTATCACTCAGAGCTCGGTCCTATCACTCAGAGCTCGGTCCCATCCCTCAGAGCTCGGTCCTATCCCTCAGAGCTCGGTCCCATCCATCAGAGCTCGGTCCTATCCCTCAGAGCTCAGTCCCATCCATCAGAGCTCGGTCCTATCCCTCAGAGCTCAGTCCCATCCCTCAGAGCTCGGTCCTATCACTCAGAGCTCGGTCCCATCACTCAGAGCTCGGTCCCATCCCTCAGAGCTCGGTCCTATCCCTCAGAGCTCAGTCCTATCACTCAGAGCTTAGTCCCATCCTTCAGAGCTCGGTCCCATTCCTCAGAGCTCAGTCCTATCCCTCAGAGCTCGGTCCTATCACTCAGAGCTCGGTCCCATCCCTCAGAGCTCGGTCCCATCCCTCAGAGCTCGGTCCCATCCCTCAGAGCTCGGTCCTATCCCTCAGAGCTCGGTCCTATCCCTCAGAGCTCGGTCCCATCCCTCAGAGCTCGGTCCCATCCCTCAGAGCTCGGTCCTATCCCTCAGAGCTCGGTCCCATCCCTCAGAGCTCGGTCCTATCCCTCAGAGCTCGGTCCTATCACTCAGAGCTCGGTCCCAAGCCTCAGAGCTCGGTCCCATCCCTCAGAGCTCGGTCCTATCCCTCAGAGCTTGGTCCTATCACTCAGAGCTCGGTCCCATCCCTCAGAGCTCGGTCCCATCCCTCAGAGCTCGGTCCTATCACTCAGAGCTCGGTCCTATCACTCAGAGCTCGGTCCTATCACTCAGAGCTCGGTCCCATCCCTCAGAGCTCGGTCCTATCCCTCAGAGCTTGTTCCTATCCCTCAGAGCTCGGCCCTATCACTCGGAGCTCGGTCCTATCACTCAGAGCTTAGTCCCATCCCTCAGAGCTCGGTCCTATCCCTCAGAGCTCGGTCCTATCACTCAGAGCTTATTCCCATCCCTCAGAGCTCGGTCCCATCCCTCAGAGCTCGGTCCCATCCCTCAGAGCTCGGTCCTATCACTCAGAGCTTGCTCCCATCCCTCAGAGCTCGCTCCCATCCCTCAGAGCTCGCTCCCATCCCTCAGAGCTCAGTCCTATCCCTCAGAGCTCGGTCCCATCCCTCAGAGCTCAGTCCCATCCCTCAGAGCTCGGTCCCATCCCTCAGAGCTCGGTCCTATCACTCAGAGCTTGCTCCCATCCCTCAGAGCTCGCTCCCATCCCTCAGAGCTCGCTCCCATCCCTCAGAGCTCAGTCCTATCCCTCAGAGCTCGGTCCCATCCCTCAGAGCTCAGTCCCATCCCTCAGAGCTCAGTCCCATCCCTCAGAGCTCAGTCCCATCCCTCAGAGCTCAGTCCCACCCCTCAGAGCTCGGTCCCATCCCTCAGAGCTCGGTCCCATCCCTCAGAGCTCGGTCCTATCACTCAGAGCTTGCTCCCATCCCTCAGAGCTCAGTCCCATCCCTCAGAGCTCGCTCCCCTCCCTCAGTGCTCAGTCCCATCCCTCAGAGCTCGGTCCTATCACTCAGAGCTCGGTCCCATCCCTCAGAGCTCGGTCCTATCACTCAGAGCTCGGTCCTATCACTTAGAGCTCGGTCCTATCACTCAGAACTCGGTCCTATCCCTCAGAGCTCGGTCCCATCCCTCAGAGCTCGGTCCTATCCCTTTAGAGCTCGTTCCTATCCCTCAGAGCTCGGTCCTATCACTCAGAGCTCGGTCCTATTACTCAGAGCTCGGTCCCATCCCTCAGAGCTCGGTCCCATCCCTCAGAGCTCGGTCCCATCCCTCAGAGCTCGTTCCTATCCCTCAGAGCTCGGTCCTATCACTCAGAGCTCGGTCCTATTACTCAGAGCTCAGTCCTATCCCTCAGAGCTCGGTCCCATCCTTTAGAGCTCGGTCCTATTACTCAGAGCTCGGTCCTATTACTCAGAGCTCGGTCCTATCCCTTAGAGCTCGGTCCCATCCCTCAGAGCTCGGTCCTATCCCTCAGAGCTCGGTCCTATCCCTCAGAGCTCGGTCCTATCCCTCAGAGCTCGGTCCCATCCCTCAGAGCTCGGTCCCATCATTCCGTGGGGGCGGGGTCACTCCTGCTCTCAGCTCATTAGGTATGCAGGTTACCATAGAAACCTGAGTGCGGTCAGAGGCCCGCTGAGCTGTCTAGCCATTCCTTCCCAGGGCATTTTTCCTCTGAGCTTCACTACTGAGCATCTACATAAAGGGCAGCCACACATTCATCTCAACTGAAAGCCTAGATCCTTAGATCAGGAATAGAACGGACATTTATAGGACATTTCATCATTTTACCAAATTCTTATAAAAAATATATTCAGCACCTACTGCATTGAACTACGTAACTGTACCAATTTATTATATAGTTTTGGAGTCGGTCCATTTTATAACGACTCCAACTCCACAAAAAATGAACACTGACTCTGACTCCACAGCCCTGGGAGGGAGGGATGTTATTTACATGGGACTGTATTTTAGAGAATACTGCGGGGAGGGGAGTGATTTACATGGGACTGTATGTGAGAGAAGACTGGAGGGATGGATGTTATTTACATGGGACTGTATGTGAGAGAAGACTGGAGGGAGGGATGTTATTTACATGGGACTGTATTTTAGAGAATACTGCGGGGAGGGGAGTGATTTACATGGGACTGTATGTGAGAGAAGACTGGCGGGAGGGACGTTATTTACATGGGACTGTATGTGAGAGAAGACTGGAGGGAGGGATGTTATTTACATGGGACTGTATCTTAGAGAAGACTGCGGGGAGGGCAGTGATTTACATGGGACTGTATGTTAGAGAAGACTAGAGGGAGGGAAGTGATGATATTTACATGGGACTGTATGTTCTAGAAGATAGGAGGGAGTGATATTTGCATAGGACTGCCTGTTAGAGATGCTTGGGGGAGGACAACATCATCTATATTCAGAGAGTTATCACTGTGCTATCTGTGGTGTTACATGGGACTGCAGATTTCATCTACTACATTATATGTAGTCAGAGAGTTATCACTGTGTTATCTGTGGTGTTACATGGGACTGCAAATATCATCTACTACATTATATGTAGTCAGAGAGTTATCACTGTGTTATCTGTGGTGTTACATAGGACTGCAGGTGACATCTACTACATTATCTGTACTCAGAGAGTTATCACTGTGTTTTCTGTGGTGTTACATAGGACTGCAGGTGACATCTACTACATTATCTGTACTCAGAGAATTATCACAGTGTTATCTGTGCTGTTACATAGGACTGCAGGTGACATCTACTACATTATCTGCACTCAGAAAGTCACCACTGTGTTATCTTTCATCCGAAGTCGATTCGCTCATCCCTAACTATCTAGTGCGGCTTGTTATGACGCGATGATACCAAATACGTGGAGAGGATTTAATTTCTGAAATTATTTCCAATTGAAACTTTTTAAATTTTTTTACTTGATTTATATTAGTAAATCTTTATTTTATTTATTTTTTTACAATTTTTTAACATTATTTACCATATTTTTAACATATATAAGACGCACATAGAATCTAGAAGAGGAAAATAAGATCAGACCCCGAAGCTCAATCAGACTTAAAAAAAAAATATTTGACGGCTGTGGCCGGTGCACTGGGACCTGTAGTTGCACAGAGTCAGGTCATAGTGTGCACCTCGCGTACGTGCACTATGTCCGGATGATGTACGCAGTGAGGACACAGTGCACAGCGGGGCCCAGAAGGAGACCAGGGAGGGTGAGTACAGCCGGTGCACTGGGACCTGTAGTTGCACAGAGTCAGGTCATAGTGTGCACCTAGCGTACGTGCACTATGTCCGGATGATGTACGCAGTGAGGACACAGTGCACAGCGGGGCCCAGAAGGAGACCAGGGAGGGTGAGTACAGCCGGTGCACTGGGACCTGTAGTTGCACAGAGTCAGGTCATAGTGTGCACCTAGCGTACGTGCACTATGTCCGGATGATGTACGCAGTGAGGACACAGTGCACAGCGGGGCCCAGAAGGAGACCATGGAGGGTGAGTACAGCCGGTGCACTGGGACCTGTAGTTGCACAGAGTCAGGTCATAGTGTGCACCTCGCGTACGCGCACTACGTCCTGATGATGTACACAGTGAGGACACAGTGCGCAGCGGGCCCAGAAGGAGACCAGGGAGGGTGAGTACAGCCGGTGCACTGGGACCTGTAGTTGCACAGAGTCAGGTCATAGTGTGCACCTCGCGTACGCGCACTACGTCCGGATGATGTACGCAGTGAGGACACAGGGCACAGCGGGGCCCAGAAGGAGACCATGGAGGGTGAGTACAGCCGGTGCACTGGGACCTGTAGTTGCACAGAGTCAGGTCATAGTGTGCACCTCGCGTACGCGCACTACGTCCGGATGATGTACGCAGTGAGGACACAGTGCACAGCGGGGCCCAGAAGGAGACCAGGGAGGGTGAGTACAGCCGGTGCACTGGGACCTGTAGTTGCACAGAGTCAGGTCATAGTGTGCACCTCGCGTACGCGCACTACGTCCGGATGATGTACGCAGTGAGGACACAGTGCACAGCGGGGCCCAGAAGGAGACCAGGGAGGGTGAGTACAGCCGGTGCACTGGGACCTGTAGTTGCACAGAGTCAGGTCATAGTGTGCACCTAGCGTACGTGCACTACGTCCGGATGATGTACGCAGTGAGGACACAGTGCACAGCGGGCCCAGAAGGAGACCATGGAGGGTGAGTACAGCCGGTGCACTGGGACCTGTAGTTGCACAGAGTCAGGTCATAGTGTGCACCTAGCGTACGGGCACTACGTCCGGATGATGTACGCAGTGAGGACACAGTGCACAGCGGGGCCCAGAAGGAGACCAGGGAGGGTGAGTACAGCCGGTGCAGCGCTTCCCTCGCCCCTCTGTGCCCTGTGTATACTAATGAACGCTTACCATATTTCCCTCACTTTTGGGGGAAAGAGTGTGATTCTTATAGTCCAAAATATACGGTACTTGTCCCGCATGTGTCTCACTTGTCTTTCAATCCCTTCTATTATACCCTGCACTGCTCATGCAGAGTATTATACCGTCAGTGCTATACTGACAGTCATCAGCAGGCTGCACCAGAGAGGCACAGCCTGATGGGGATATGCTGCAGACAGGCCTGGGGATATCATGTCCGGGGTGCCGATGGGAGACAGGGTGGCCAACAAGATGTGGTCTCTATGGCCTCTTCAAAGGGCTTTGGCACGCAACAGGCGTCCCTGATGAGCTGCCACTGCCTGCTGCCTGCTGAGGTGGTCCGGTGCATGACAAAATCATTACTGGTTTACGCTGCCCGTACAGAAGCTCTTACAAGTGCAAAGCGGAAATCCAGCGAGTTTGAACGTTGCGGATTATGTAACGGCAGTCTGTTCTGTGGCTGCAAGTCCAGGAGGACTTTCCTTGCCACATAAGAATGGCTGAAATGCGGTGACGTCTCCTGGACATTGCCAGCCCCTTCTGCCCGCCAGTGTACT
Organism: Bufo gargarizans; assembly: GCF_014858855.1. Lineage (NCBI taxonomy): Eukaryota > Metazoa > Chordata > Amphibia > Anura > Bufonidae > Bufo > Bufo gargarizans. The sequence continues at coordinate 4,861,183 of NC_058082.1, forward strand.
ATGAAAGCATTGTATGGCTCGGCTAATCACGTGCACCACGCAGGGAGCTGGCGTTAGTTCCCCGAGGTTTAGCATGGCCATTGTTGCTGACCGCTTTGACCAGTTGATAGGAAAGATCGGCACTCGATTAATATGCCGGACGGGACAAGAGCGAACTCCAAGACAATGTAAAGTAATCCCAGAGGACCAGGGTCTCTTCAATCAATATTCTTTGTATTTATTCCATAAATGAGTGCAATAAAGGACGCGTTTCGGCCCGTCCAGCCTTCATCAGCAAGCATAACACAAATGATACAATTCTCACATTTATAGTGATTACCACCCACACGTGGGATGACGTCAGGCGCCCAGGTAAGGCGGCCGTGGCCACTTGTCAATCACGAATAGTAGGCGTGTACCTCAGCCTACACAGCACATAATAGAAATGCAAATCTATCAAGAGACTTATATATGATAAAGTATTTCATAGTAGAATATTTCACTAGACAAATACTAACAAATTTATGAAATAATGAAAGCTCAGAGCTAAATAACGATACCGTAAAAATCACAAGTGTCATCTTGATTGTGCCGTCTGAAAGGGAAATGAATAATCATTAGTGCATCACACACATCAAATAACATCCAACTGAGTGATATCATAATCCCTATTCAATCCCGTGGGCTGCAGAGTACCCAGGGTGTGGATCCGATGGGCTTCCCTACGGAGTAGCCGTTTCTTTATCTCTCCACCTCTCCTATGTCTGTGACCTGCTCCACTATTGAGAGACTGCGTGGCCTGCACTATGGACGTGAGCTGGTATAGGTAATAATACATTCCTAGTCCTAATAGTGGACTTGTGTTTACATATAGGGTCCCTTACTGTCTGCATAGTCTCTCCAACATACACAAGGCCACATGGACATGAAATTAAATAAATGACATTGGAGGATTCGCATGTGAAGAAGCCGCCCTGTATCTTAAAAGATTTCCCCGTATATGGATGATGGAAGGAATCGCCTTGATGATGTGGGAACATTGGGCACAATGTAAACAAGGGGAAGTTCCATTTCTCTGGGTCGTCAGTATAGTTTGTCGCATACTCTTTTTAAAGGGGCCAATGTCCGCCCTTGCCCGGTGGTCACGATAATTCTTCAAGCGCCTATTGCATATTAATGGTGGATTGAAACTTCCCACAGGGCACCATTTATCCAACCAGGTGTTGCCTGTGTCAGGAAGATTAGTATTCGTCACAATGTCACGTTTAAAACTAACAATCGGTTTATTTTTCGTTTTTTCGATCAATTGCTCATCTCTCTGTAGCATAGGCCGACTGCTTAAGATCGCATTTCTGATGGTCTGGGCCATGGGAGAATATTCGAATGTGAACACTGCTGTCACGAGTTTGGGGTCCCAGGAGAGACCACCGCGTCGTCAAGCAATAAACAAACAGAAATCAGGTACAGACACACAAGAGTTTATTGCACAAACAAAAACCAGGGAAGGCAGCACAGACAAAACATGAGCTCTATGTACCGTCCGCACAGTGGGAGAAACCCCACTGCGCCACTGTCTAGTAATACTCCAGAGGGGTGTGACTAAGCAACTCCTGGTATTCACTAGGGCCCCAGATGGTAGGGTTAGGCTTTGCCGCAGGAAGTTGCCAGGGTCCACTCCAGAGCGTGAACTAGACAGTGACAGCAGGAACGAATGGACAACACGTACCAGAAGGTACCGACGGCACATAGGCAAACATAACAGACAGGCAAATACAAAACAGGGCAACTAATAACACAAGCAGGAGACAATAGCAAGGAAACAGGAGGGACAATGAGCAGAGAAGGACTAGCCCCACCAGTAGTAAACTGCATGGCCTTGCCCATGGCACTCTGCTGCAAAGAAAGGTGCAGCAAGGGCTTGCTGAACAGAGACATATGAATACAAACTAGGTGACTAAAACATAACTGGCAGAACAGATAACAAAATCATTGTTTAATCTGCGTGTATTTGCTATATCACAAGCTTTGTCGATGATGGAAGATGGATACCCACGTTGTATAAATAAAATTTTAAGATCTCTACTTTGTTGTTCAAACTCTATGTCATTTTTAATAATTCGTACGAATTGGCCATAAGGGTCTGCTGCGGCTACAGGCGGAGGGTGAAAGCTATTGTAATGCAAGAGGGAGTTAGTGGAGGTGGATTTTCTATATATACTGCAGTTGTGTCGATGTTATCATTGATTATTCTGACTTCAATGGCATCTTCTTCTTGTGAAACCCACATTCATGTTATCATTCAAGTATAAATCAAATTGATCTCGATCTCCTGCCCATATAATGAAGTATCTAAAAAAGCTTTTGATATATTGCACAAAGGGATTCTTGGTTGTAAATATGTATTTATCTTTGAACTGCGCCAAAAACAGATTGGCAAAAGTAGAGGAGACTGGTGTCCCCATAGCTGGTTATACCATTGTTTATTAAACATGGAAGCATTGTGCTTCAAAACAAAAGACAAAGCCGCAGGTAAATCTGGTATATTCCTGAAGTGCTTATAAAGATTTAACTTTCTGACACCTTTAAACAAATCCACCTCAAATTGTGATTCATCATAAACATTGACTAGACCATAACTGAGTCCTTTCGACAAAAATGACAGACTATCTAATTGTCGATCGCTGAGATTCACGACGTTGAAACCCACAGGTCAGTCTGAAGCAGACTCCCCAAATACTTGAATGATAACAGCATGAATGTGGGTTTCACAAGAAGAAGATGCCATTGAAGTCAGAATAATCAATGATAACATCGACACAACTGCAGTATATATAGAAAATCCACCTCCACTAACTCCCTCTTGCATTACAATGGCTTTCATCCTCCGCCTGTAGCCGCAGCAGTCCCTTATGGCCAATTTGTACGACTTGCCAGAATTTTTAGGCCCCTTTCACACGGGCGAGTTTTTCGTGCGGGTGCGATCCGTGCGGCGAACGTATGGCACCCGCACTAAATCCTGACCCATTCATTTCTATGGGGCTGTGCACATGAGCGTTGTTTATAACGCATCACTTGTGCGTTCAGTGGAAATCGCAGCATGCTCTATATAGTCCGATTTTGACGTGACGCAGGCCCCATAGAAGTGAATGGGGTGCGTGAAAATCGGATGGCATCCGGATACCATGCGTTGTGTTCAGTTTTTTTTGACGGAAGTAACTTTAGTTTTCTGCTGCTTTTTCAAGCCCTCGCGGAGCGAATTGTTGACAGCATGCCCAAAAATCCACGTGCCATGGATGTGGAAAAGCTGATTGTCCTGGTGCAGGATAGGCCCTGCCTCTGGGATCTACGTTGTTCCGAATACCAGGACAGATATAAAAAGGACGCTGCCTGGGAGGAGGTTACCCAGGATCTGTTTGCAGCCATATGGCAAACGACCAAAGGCCAAAGTCGCAGGAATTTAAGTAAGTTAACAATGTATACATGTTTGATCCATGTTGTCCTCCCTAGTATATAGGCCTTGTTATACGTTAGTTTACCTATCACTTTAGAAATTGATCCATGTTCCTTTCTTGCCTTTCTATTACCAGTTGAAGAGGTCAAGAAGCGTTGGCAGAGCTGCCGTGACCAATTCCGCAAGGAAATGAGAAAGCAGGGGCGGAGCGGGGCTGGTCTCCCCAAGAAAAGACCGTACCTCTTCCGGGAGCAGCTAATGTTCCTTCGCGCTGTCATGGATCTGCGTCCGTAAGTCCATTCTACACAATAAGCTATACGCACTGTATGGCAAATTTTTACATACTGTGAATGTTTTGAATGGATCAATGTGAAATGTCATATTTTGCAATAGCAAACATTCACATTGCTCCTTTCTTAACAAAAAGTAGGAGATTAAAATGATAAGTTGAGTAAAGATTGATGGTATGGATACCTACGTAAATAATGTAGCAGGATAAACCCACATGCTCTATGGGACATAACATGTCTAATAAATGTGTAAAAAAATTTTTGTTTCCTTGTTTTGGTTAAAGTTAACACGATAATATACACGAGTATACACCTTATATTTCTGAGTGTGTGGGTTATCCCTGCTACATCTATACTACCACAATTACCACATATGTCCATTTTTGGTTGGCAGGGGAGTTGCTAGTGTCTGAAAACATCTGGGGCACAAGGCCACTGTACAACGCCCCCGTGAATCAAAGTCCCACCCATGAAGCTATGTCGCCATCCCCGGGGGGGAGGGGGGCTTCACAGTAGTTATTAACCCCTTTCAGCAGTCCCCCCTTCAGTGAATGGGGGAGTGCTAAAAGTGGTTTAATAACTACTGCGAAGGGACTATTTCCTTAAAATTCTATCAGCAATCCAGCATAACATTCAGGGCGCTGGACCAAACATATGGGGCACAAGCCCCGAATGTTTTGCCATAATGAAACCTCGGTTTGTTGGGCCTGTTAGTACTATGTGACAAATGTAGATTGTGTAGCTCATGACAGGAATATGTTAATAGAATTTTTCGAATCGTCATGTTTATATATTTTAATCATTTTGTAGAACGGAGGACAACCTAGAGGAGGAAGGAGAAGAATCGGCACCACAATTGTCGAGTGCTTGTGAGGAGGACGACAGCTGGGCAGCAGGAGACTCTTCCGGGACCCACACCAGCACCTTCCGAGCCTCCTGCAGCATCAGGAGCTGATTCCCCCCCCCCCTGGCTCTACCCATCAGGTCCAGACGACGGGCAAATCCTCCTGCCGAGTCCAACGTGAATGTCCAAGTTTTGGATTATTTATCTCGGGCTCGGCAGGAGGATCATCACGATATGTTTGCCAGTAGTCTGGCCCATTATATGCGGCAGCTACCTCCAGAACGATTATTACGGACAAGAACTTCCGTCGAAATCGTTCTGGAGCTAGCGAATTCCCTTCCTGATCCCTCGGTCATGCATGACGCCCTTGAAAATTTACGCCGCTATGGGCAACTAATTGTCCCCAAACACCCCACTGTTTCCCAGCCATTACCCGACCAACAACAAATGCCCCCCCCCCCAAGGGATCATTATGGGCCACCAATGGCGCCATATGTTCCCCAGATTCTGGGTGAACCCAGCTATGGGCCTCCGGGACCCTCGCCCAGTCGAGCTGGGCCACCACAATGCCTTGGCCCCCCTTCCCAGGCACAATTTTTAAGGGCTCCTTCCCAGGGCCAATATTCCGGCCCCCCATCCCAGGGCCAATATTCCGGCCCCCCTTCACAGGGCCAATATTCCGGCCCCCCTTCACAGGGCCAATATTCCGGCCCCCCTTCACAGGGCCAATATTCAAGAGCTCCTTATGAGGGACAAGCTCAAAATCAGGCTGCCCCTCCTTATCAGGGATCTTCTTCGCCATCAAGGCAATATGTTAATTTGTAGTAATTTTGCCAGAAAAATGTATTTATTTTCATATACCAGAGATTTTCTTTTCTTTTAATGTGTGCAATAAAACACATTTTTGTTTTCAAGCTTCTAATGTGTCTGATTTTATTTTATTGTGCATACACATACCACAATATATATATAGTACATTTGTACTAGACATTAGTAACCACATAGGACACATATGAAATGTTAATTTTGCACACAAACACTGACGTTCAATAGTTTATATTTTTAGGGGTTCTTACATCAAAATGTAGGTCATAATAAATTAAAATGAGTTTGTTTTATTACACATACAAAACATGTTAGACCAACAAATCTATACTCCTACAACACCATATAATCAATATTAACACATTTGTTTAAGGCCACATGCACACGACAGTTTTTTTTCACGGCCCGCAAAAACTGGGTCCGTGGGTCCGTGATCCGTGACCGTTTTTTCGTCCGTGGGTCTTCCTTGATTTTTGGAGGATCCACGGACATGAAAAAAAAGTCGTTTTGGCGTCCGCCTGGCCGTGCGGAGCCAAACGGATCCGTCCTGAATTACAATGCAAGTCAATAGGGACGGATCCGTTTGAAGTTGACACAATATGGTGCCATTTCAAACGGATCCGTCCCCATTGACTTTCAATGTAAAGTCTGGAGTTCTTTTATACCATCGGATTGGAGTTTTCTCCAATCCGATGGTATATTTTAACTTGAAGCGTCCCCATCACCATGGGAACGCCTCTATGTTAGAATATACTGTCGGATATGAGCTACATCGTGAAAATCAGATCCGACAGTATATTCTAACACAGAGGCGTTCCCATGGTGATGGGGACGCTTCAGGTTAGAATATACTGAAAAACTGTGTACATGACTGCCCCCTGCTGCCTGGCAGGTGCTGCCAGGCAGCAGGGGGCAGACCCCCCCCCCCCCTGTTTTTAACTCATTGGTGGCCAGTGCGGCCGCCCCCCCTCCCTCCCCTGTAGTTAACTCATTGGTGGCCAGTGCGGCCGCCCCCCCCCCCCCCCCTCCCTCCCCTGTAGTAAACTCGTTGGTGTCCAGTGGGCCCCCCCTCCCTCCCCTGTAGTTAACTCGTTGGTGGCCAGTGGGCCCCCCCTCCGTCCGCTATAGATAACTCATTGGTGTCCAGTGGGCCCCCCCTCCGTCCGCTATAGATAACTCATTGGTGTCCAGTGGGCCCCCCCTCCCTCCGCTGTAGATAACTCGTTGGTGGCCAGTGGGCCCTCTCCCCTCCCTCCCCCTCCTAATTAAAATCGCCCCCCTATCATTGGTGGCAGTGGTGAGTACCGATCGGAGTCCCAGTGTAATCGCTGGGGCTCCGATCGGTAACCATGGCAACCGGGACGCTACTGCAGTCCCGGTTGCCATGGTAGCTTAGCAATTTGTAGAAGCTTCATACTTACCTGAAGAGCTGCGATGTCTGTGACCGGCCGGGAGCTCCTCCTACTGGTAAGTGACAGGTCTGTGCGGCGCATTGCTTATAGCACAGACCTGTCACTTACCAGTAGGAGGAGCTCCCGGCCGGTCACAGACATCGCTGCTCTTCAGGTAAGTATAAAGCTTCTACAAATTGCTAAGCTACCATGGCAACCGGGACTGCAGTAGCGTCCCGGTTGCCATGGTTACCGATCGGAGCCCCAGCGATTACACTGGGACTCCGATCGGTACTCACCACTGCCACCAATGATAGGGGGGCGATTTTAATTAGGAGGGGGTGGGAGGGGAGAGGGCCCACTGGCCACCAATGAGTTATCTATAGCGGACGGAGGGGGGGCCCACTGGACACCAATGAGTTATCTATAGCGGACGGAGGGGGGGCCCACTGGACACCAATTAGTTAACTACAGGGGAGGGAGGGGGGGCTGGCTACCAAGAAGTTAACTACAGGGGAGGGAGGGGGGGGCGGCCGCACTGGCCACAAATGAGTTAAAAACAGGGGGGGGGGGGTCTGCCCCCTGCTGCCTGGCAGCACCTGCCAGGCAGCAGGGGGCAGTCATGTACACAGTTTTTCAGTATATTCTAACCTGAAGCGTCCCCATCACCATGGGAACGCTTCTGTGTTAGAATATACTGTCGGAAATGAGTTTTCACGAAGTGAAAACTTAGATCAGAAAAAGCTTTTATGCAGACGGATCTTCGGATCCGTCTGTATGAAAGCAACCTACGGCCACGGATCACGGACACGGATGCCAATCTTGTGTGCATCCGTGTTCTTTCACGGACCCATTGACTTGAATGGGCCCGTGAACCGTTGGCCGTGAAAAAAATAGGACAGGTTATATTTTTTTCACGGCCTCGAAACACGGGTCACGGGCGCGGTGTAAAAACGGTGCACAAGCCGAGTTTTCTACGGCCCCATTGAAAGTCAATGGAGCCGCAGAAAAAAACGGAAAACGGCACAACGGCCACGGGTGCACACAACGGTCGTGTGCATGAGGCCTTACTCTGTATTATACCGAAAAACATTTTTACAAATTTGAGTAATTTTGCCACATTTTGTAGGTAATAGAGAAATGAGGTATTAGTACATATTTCACATACCATGTAGATTAGACTATTTATTTGCAAAATATGTAAGCTCGCAACCCACGTCAAGGGTCCTCATTATCTTGCGAGTCCCTAACTAAAAAAAATCCAAACTGAACTAAACTCAAACCATCCTGGTTATGAAAATAGAGTGGCAAACACAAAAGTCCATGCATTGAGGACTACTGCTGAAAAGGAAAAGAACCAATAGGGGACATAAAATAATCTGAAAAAAAATCCCGCACTCTGAGTTCAGCATATCCAGATCGTCCAAGTAGTAAAGTGTCTCTGGGTGATGGTGTACTGTACACTTGGGCGTCTTCATCAGGTGTGGCCTCATAGGTGCGTATGTAGTTATGCAGCACTACACATGCCTTGATGACCACATTGACATTTTGTGGTGCCAGCTGTATTGACGACTGGAAAACCCGCCATTTATTTGAAAAAATACTGAATGTGCACTCCACAAACCTTCTGGCTCTACTTAACCGATAATTAAAATTGCGCTTCTTGGCATCCAAACCGCGTCGAGGATAAGGACGCATCAGGTGGCTAGAAAGGGCAAATCCCTCGTCCCCTACAACCACATAAGGCGCTGGTGGCCCAGTAGAGCCAGGAAGGTTTGCTGGCTGTGGTACGTCCAGTTGGTTGGACTGAAGCCAGCGACCCATTCTGGAAGCCCTGAAGATGCGAGCATCTGCAGAACTTCCATAGGACCCAATATCTACAATGATAAACCTGTAGTTTGTGTCAGCCAAGGCCAACAAAACTACAGAGAAAAACTGCTTATAATTACAGTATCGGGACCCTGAGTTGGGTGGCTTCTTAACCCATATGTGCTTCCCGTCAAGGGCACCAAGACAATTACGAAATTGAGCCCTTTCCTGGAAGCTATGGGCTATATCAAGCCACTGCTGCCTGGTTGGTTGGGGAAGCACTGAAGCCTTCAGTGTCAACCAAATGGCGGCACATGTAGCCCGTACCACGCCAGCAATTGTGGAAGTGCCCATTCGAAAAACAAAATGCAAAGACGAAAGAGAATTACCAGTCGCCAGATATCTGAAAATAAAAAAATAAAATAGAATTAGACACTTTCATAGCATATGTTTTTAAATCTAGCACATTATTTGACATTATTTAATGGAAAAGTAGCTGATAAATATATGAAACAAGCAGATAGTGGTAGATTTTTAAAACATATGATTTATATTCTGATATAAAACTAAATAAGGAATAGCATTGAAACCTTCAAAAAGTTCAAGACAATTAACATATACACACAGGTGACGTGTCCTCATCATTACAGGCTGCATTTGAATAATTAACCCCTGCGGAACTGGATTCTGGTGTGACTAATCTAACCACACACAGTTTCTCACTAAAAATAAGGGAGTTTAAATACAGGTCTACTTCATTTACGCACTCAGGCATATAATAGTAAAAAATTACAATACATAGGCCATTGACCTAACAACTATGTATTGGAAAACAGGGTGGCATTAAAGTATTTAGTCTGAAAAGATATATAGTCTTACCTTAAAGTAATAATAAGCCGTTCTTCAGGTGACACACTCCGCCGCATATTGGTGTCCTGAAAAGTTAAGGAAGGCCTCAACTCCTCCAACAGACGATCAAACGTAGACACCGACATGCGGCAATAATTGAAGAACTTTGGAGGGTGCGCACGGAGCTCAGCGTACAAGCCAACAAAGATACCTTTGCTGGCACGCTGCGAAAGTATAGGATGCACCCACATGCGCTTCCTCCGCGGCTCCGCCTCAAGCATTTCTGGCTGCTCTCCAAAACAGCGGGAGACCAGCCAGTGCAAAAAGACATGGTCAGTGGATGACAGGGTGAAAGTGGACATCCTGCAAAGGAAAATCCACTAACAAACACACACACCAATCAACACACAAACCACTCCACCAAAAAATGGAGCTGTCCAACAAAACAATGCATGATGGGGGTATTTATATGGTGTTTGCAGTTACAGGTGAATGTAGTGGATTGATCAGTTTTTTTTAACGCGCGTTGAAAAAAACGCATGCCATCCGGATGTCACACGCACGGGAAAAACGCACGAACACGAGGCAATCGCATAATGAACTGACAGCACTCGCCTGAAAAATCGCAAGCTTTTCACTGAACGCACCCTGAACGCATCCGGCTAAAAAACATGACGCCCGTGTGAAAGAGGCCTTAAAAATTACATAGAACATGAACAACAAAGTAGAGATCTTAGAATGAGATTTATACAACGTGGGTATCCATCTTCCATCATCGACAAAGCTTGTTATAGCAATATGAAGAGAAGAAGCAAAATGTCTCGCGGCGCTCACCGAAGTAGAAGCGATATCAATCTCTATTCTTCCTCTTACAGGATACTTGTGAACGGGGTGCAGGGGTGGACAGCCGATTGCAGATTGCGATAGAGCGTATACACGCAGATTAAACAGTGATTTAGGTAAAAAGAAGAAAAAATGCGCCATGACGGGAAAGTTCAAGATACCACAAGGGCAGTGTTCACATTCCAATATTCTCCCGTGGCCCAGACCATCAGAAATGCGATCTTACGCAGTCGGCCTATGCTACAGAGAGATGAGCAATTGATCGAAAAAACGAAAAATAAACCGATTGTTAGTTTTAAACGTGACATTGTGACGAATACTAATCTTCCTGACACAGGCAATACCTGGTTGGATAAATGGTGACCTGTGGGAAGTTTCAAATGTGGACACCGCGCAATGTGTAACTCCGCACGTACAGGGAGACAGATTCAGATTGGTCAAATAACGCACACAGTCCGACAATTTATTAATTGTAAATCAGCTTATGTAGTGTAACTGTCCGCCATGTTCTGTCCCTGTGAGAGATGTTATATAGACCTTTATATGTGCGATTTACAGAACATAAAGATGGATTGTAACGGGCATCGGTGCCGTGCGCCTCGTAGAACACATCAAAGATGTGCATCAAGGTAATAAAGAGGAGTTAGAATGTGCGGGCATTGAGAGGGTTAATCTACCGGCGAGAGGTGGCGATAGGACACGTATTTTGCTGCAGAGAGAAGCCCAATGCTCCGGGAGGATTAGGTTTCAATGATAAGAATGATCTTGATGTCTTTGTATGATTTTAATGTTTTCATTTATTTGTAGAGGTGATCCGACGGTATGATTGATGCACCTGTCCAGGGAGGAGACAGGTATTTACGGCGCTCCCCTTCCGCGAAACGTCTGTCGCCTTACCCTGCTGCAATTGTGACCCACGTCCGCTATGTTTTAACCCGAAATAAAGCTACGATTTGTGAAGATCCGGTGAGTGACGCTTTTTTCCTCTAGTTTTCATGCAACTATTAGGGTCCATTCACACGTCCGTTTTTTCTTTCCTGATCTGTACCGTTTTTTGCGGAACAGATCTGGACCAGATCTGGACCCATTCATTTTCAATGGGTCCTGTAAAAAATCGGACAGCACAATGTGTGCTGTCCGTTTCCGTTGTTCCGTTCCGCATGTCCGTTTAAATATAAAACATGTCCTATTCTTTTCCGCAAAATTCGGATCCTGGTACAATACAAAGTCAACGGATCCGCAAAAAACGGAAGACATTCGGGTGTCATTACGTATGCCATCCGTTTTATGCGGATTCCGTATGGAAATTACATTTTTATTTTTTATTTTTTTTCCAAAGAAATCCAAACAACTTTATTTGCTTATTGAAATTTATACATGTTTCCGTTTTTTGCGGATCTGCAAAACACGGATGACATACGGAAACATTTTCAGGAACAACGGATCCGCAAAAAACGGACCGAAATTCGGGATATAGAAAAATACTGACGTGTGAATGTAGCCTAAGGCCTCTTTCACACTACCGTTTTTTTTTTCCGTTTTGCGGCCCGTTTTTTGCGTTCCGTATACGGTCCGTATACGGAACCATTCATTTCAATGGTTCCGCAAAAAAAACGGAATGTGTTCCATATGCATTCCGTTTCCGTATTTCCGTTTTCCCGTTCCGTTGAAAGATAGAACATGTCCTATTATTGCCCGCAAATCACGGTCCGTGGCTCCATTCAAGTCAATGGGTCCGCAAAAAAAACGGAACACATACGGAAATGCATCCGTATGTCTTCCGTTTCCGTTCCGTTTTTTCTGAACCATCTATTGAAAATGTTATGCCCAGCCCAATTTTTTCTATGTAATTACTGTATACTGTATATGCCATACGGAAAAACGGAACAACGGAACAGAAACGGAACCACAACGGAAGCAAAAAAACGGAACAACGGATCCGTGAAAAACGGACTGCAAAACACTGAAATGGACATACTGTAGTGTGAAAGAGGCCTAAGGCCTCGTTCACATCAGCGTTCAGTCCTCCGTTCGGCTTTCCGTTCTGACTTGCGTCCGTTTCAAAATTGAAACGGATTCATTCATAACGGAACGTAACGGACATATTTTGCTACGTTTTTAAACGGATACCATGTAACGGATACGTTAATAAACGGATTAAAAATGTCAGTTAATGTCCGTTCAATCCGTTTAGTTACTCCGATAACGGATCCGTTTTTTTCCCTTTTTTTTTTTTTTTCAGTTGTCCCTCCCCTATCTGCATGCTATATAAAAATGGTGCTATATTGTGACATCCAATTGCTGGAAGAGGAACAATGCTGCCCGCTCATGTCCTTTTTTCTGTGGACTATATGATATGGAAACTTCGAAAGATGCGAATGTCATCCATGAAAAGGAGACGGCGATATTGGGTGCATCCCATTACATCATGCCGAATGACACGAGGTGTTTATTCGACCCTTTATCAAGAACTCCGAAAACACCCTGTCAAATTTGCAGAATATCTCCGTGTAAGTGTCGCAAGCTTTGATGACCTTTCCCAACGTTTACGTCGCCGATTGAGACGGAAGGATACGAAATTTCGTCGAAGTGTAACTCCAGAAGAACGACTCATGGTCACTCTGCGGTTAGTATGGTACAACTTTCCATTATTGCTTCTACTGTGTTTCAGAGCCTTTTTGTTTTTATTATTATTGTGAGTATATGATTAATCTCAAGAGACAAGTTTTTAAATATAGTAGTTATAAATATGTAAATGCATCCAAATTTGATACCATTTTCCGTTCAACCGCTAGGTAATGTTGATCTGTTTGCTGTGAAGGATCTTGAATTAATGCTTGTGGGACAATCCAAAAAGTTGTTTTGCTGCATTTTTTTTTTATTGTGAATAGTATTTGTGTAACAATTATGTTAAATTTCATTTTATTTTTTTGTAGGTTTCTGGCTAGTGGTGAAAGTTTTTCCAGTCTTCATTTTCAATTTCGACTAGGGAAATCTACAATATCTTACATTGTTAAAGATACCTGCCGGGCAATTTGGAATCTTCTGCGTGAAGAATTTCTTCCCCATCCTACTTGCCAACAGTGGATCAGCATAGCCGACAAGTTTTATGAGGTGACACAGTTTCCCAATTGTATTGGTGCAGTGGATGGGAAGCATGTGAGGCTCTTGAAGCCCCCACGTAGTGGATCCTCCTTTTTTAACTATAAAAAGTATTTTTCTGTGATCCTAATGGCAATTGTTGATGCAAATTACAAATTTGTGGCTGTTGATATTGGAGCTTTTGGACGAACAAATGACTCACGTGTTTTTAAAAATTCTAATATGGGAAGAAGGCTGTACTCGGGAAACTATGGTATACCAGAGCCCAGGCCTTTACCAGGTACTACAAACCCTGCTCTTCCATTTGTTCTAGTCGGAGATGAAGCTTTCCAAATGTGTGGAAATTTACTGAAGCCATATGCCAGCCGTGGTCTAGACTATCGCAAAAGAGTGTTCAATTACAGACTGACTCGAGCAAGAAGAATGGTCGAGTGTGCTTTTGGCATATTGACTGCAAAATGCCGAATATTTACTCGTGCAATACAATTGAAAACAGATACTGTGGATGATGTCATAAAAGCATGTGTTGTGTTGCACAATTATGTACTGACCAAAGAGCCTTTGCCTACGGAGCCACTGGCATTAAATCCACCAGGAGATAACATAGAAACTGGCCCAAGATCAACAGTTGCTGTGAGTCGCATGCGCGATCGATTTGCAGAATATTTCATTTCTTCAGCTGGATCTGTGCTTTGGCAGGATGAACATATTTGAACTTATATATTCCTACGATGTTCTTCCCAAAAAAAAAATATTCTCTATTGTTTGTTACTGTTTGTTTATTAAATATGTACAGTTGAAAGTTGTAATTAGTTATGTACATAATAGTTTATTTTATTGTTTGTTCTTAATATATTGTTGTTTATTGTTGAGTCAACCATGATGTATCGGTCTACCTACATTTATTGCCTTAATTCAGCAAATGGTAAGCCTCTCCAACCATCTCCATATCCCTTGTTTGTCGTTTTGAGTCTTGAAAGTATTAAAACCACTGACAAAGTATATTTGAAATAATAAAAGTATTTATTTAGAAAAATACTTTTTTAAAAATATATTTTTATATTTTAATAATCATTTGCATACGTTTACAAATAAACTTCCATAAAAGCACGTAGCTCAACACAATGGAAGCAGAATTCACATAAGAAAAGGATAAGATAAGCTCTACCGTACATGTAGGAATAACAAAATGTCCATTGTGAAAAAGTTGTTCTATCTGTGACTGAAGTGTACACCATTCTCATGATTGCACATGCTATGTGATAGCATCATCATACCAAGTTCAGAATAATCACACTACCGTATGCACCGCGAGACATGTCTTCCTTGAGCGGGCCAGAAGTTATATGGTGACATGGAACATGCAAATTGAAGTGCACATTATCAGTTATTTCAATGCTGCTATGCACCAAACACAGGGCTACTGTGCATCATCAATATGATGTAAAAAGTGCTAGACTACAGCCATGTGGGTGGCACAACATGCAAAGAATCAGTGTAATCACTGATGGTGTGTCCTCCAGTACCCCTTTAAATTACATCAGCAGGTACAATTTTTTTTTTGGACAAAAACCATGTCTCTGAGTGTGTTCAGTCTTGTGCATGAGACATTATATCAAAGAAAATAGTAATGACATATGCCATTTCTATTCTTGTATTTGCATAGTTTTCAAGAAAGTGTACAATGGAGGATCACGATAGCGAGACAATAGCAATGGAAGAACAACAGGTGGGAGACTGAAAAAGTCATCAGCTTTGTGCAGACCACGCAAGGTGCTGAATAAGTGACAGTATATGGATTTGTGTACTGTGTCACTCACTCACAAGTGGTAAACAAGAACTATCATCATAATCATTGCAGTCCATTACCGTAAAAGAGTTGAACCAACCTGAGTCTAGTCATGGTAGCCAATCTCTGTCTCTCTGACCCATGTGCTGATGAATGGCATTTTTATCCTTAAGATAAGGAAAAAAGACTAGTTTGAAAACTGTAAGTCATCAGCACCTTGGCCTGGAGATAAAGTAATCATGAATAATAAGGCCAGTTACTCTTTTTTTTCAGGGTCCAATCTGCTATGATTATCATGTTAGTTCTTGAAAATCTAAATGTCCGAACGAGGAAATCAAACCACCTGCCTATATTTAGCAGCTTGTATGGGCTTCTGAAAGCTGATAAGTGCACAATAATTACACACATATCTGAAACATCCTTAAAAGTAATCTAATAATATAAAAGTATAAAACATAGAAAATGTTTCAAGTTCAACATCATTAAAGTGCAAAAATTGACACAGTGGTCAATATAAACCTTGTGAGGTACTTATTTATAAACTTAAAAAAATGGACACAATCGTCAATATAAACCTTGTGAGGTACTCATTTATAAACTTTAAGAAAACATAATATATATTTTGTTAACTAGGGTGGTGGTTGAGTGAATGGAGCCTTTCCTGGGGCTGTAGTTGGGGACCCATCATCTTCTGCACTTTGGTCTAGGAGTGATTGCATGCACGAATGTTGCGTTCTGACATTGTCACGGACGGTGTACAGGAAACAAGACAAAGCAACATGCATATATGACTCACTGGATCCAAAGCTAAGGAACCATAAGGGAGACCCCTGCACAAGACCTGAGACTTTCCCTGGCTGCTCAGCCTATGCAACGATCCCAGAGGTGGATGGTTGCATATCCACGTACCTCGACTATATAACCCCTGAACACCCTACAATAGTGAGGGGACACGACCACCGGCTCCCTACACCAGACACGGAGAGAGTCAGGGTCACCTGGGATCCAGCAGACAGAAAATAACAGATAAATGTTCAGCACTTAACTTTGTAGCAGACTGGAAAACAAGATTAGCATGCACACACACTCCAGGAAGAAGTATAAGCCGCCCAGTAATGCATTATGGGGCAGAATTTAAAGGGATGCAATCAGTCCAACTACATGACAGCTGAGAGAGGCTAACGAGATAAGGAACTGAACATCACAACAAAGAAACTCAAGGAGGAGGTTCTGAAAGGCTTCTGTCAGAGCTTCTCAGCTGTCTGGTTGTGACAGTACCCCTCCCTCTACGAGTGGACTCCGGACACTCAGAGCCCACCTTCTCAGGATGGGACCTATGGAAAGCCCTGATGAGACGAGAGGCCTTAATGTCCGTCACTGGGACCCACATCCTCTCCTCAGGACCATAACCCTCCCAATGAACAAGGTACTGGAGAGAACCGCGGACAAGCCGAGAATCCACAATCCTAGAGACCTGAAATTCAAGATTCCCATCAACCATAATCGGAGGAGGAGGCAAAGGCGAGGGTACAATGGGTTGAACATAAGGTTTCAAAAAGGACTTATGAAAAACATTATGGATCTTTCAAGTCTGAGGAAGATCAAGACGGTAGGCAACAGGATTGATGACAGACAGGATTTTGTAAGGCCCAATAAACCTAGGACCCAACTTCCAGGAGGGAACCTTAAATTTGATATTCTTGGTAGACAACCACACCAGATCACCAACATTCAGGTCCGGACCAAGCACACGTCTCTTATCTGCCACACGCTTATATCTCTCACTCATGCTCTTTAGATTATCCTGAATCTTTTGCCAAATAGATGACAAAGACAAGGAGAATCTGTCCTCATCAGGTAAACGAGAAGACCCCTCTCCCGAGAAAGTCCCAAACTGCGGATGAAACCCATATGCACCAAAAAATGGTGACTTATCAGAGGACTCCTGACGATGGTTATTTAAAGCAAACTCAGCAAGGGACAAAAAAGAACACCAATCCTCTTGATTCTCCGCCACAAAACAGCGCAGATATGTCTCCAGATTCTGATTGACGCGCTCTGTCTGGCCATTCGACTGCGGGTGGAAAGCAGAAGAGAATGACAACCGAACCCCCAAGCGAGAACAGAAAGCCTTCCAGAATCTGGAAACAAACTGCGTGCCCCTATCAGAGACTATGTCTGAAGGAATACCGTGCAATTTGACAATGTGATCAATAAATGCCTGCGCCAGCGTCTTAGCATTGGGCAAACCAGGAAAAGGGATGAAATGCACCATTTTGCTAAAACGGTCCACCACCACCACCAGAATCACAGTCTTCCCTGAGGAACGAGGCAGGTCCGTTATGAAGTCCATGGACAGATGTATCCAAGGACGGGAAGGAATGGGTAAGGGAAGGAGAGGACCTGATGGCCGTGAATGAGGGACTTTGGCACGAGCGCAAGTCTCGCAGGCTGCCACAAAACCCTCAACCGACTTACGAAGCGCAGGCCACCAGAATCTCCGAGCGAAGAGATCCAGTGTGGCTCTTGCCCCCGGGTGCCCAGCAAGGACCGTATCGTTGTGTTCCTTAAAAATCTTGTGTCTTAAAGCGATAGGCACAAAAAACCTCCCAGGAGGACAAAGATCAGGAGCCTCTGACTGGACTGCCTGCACCTCTGCCTCCAATTCAGAAAAAAGAGCAGAGACCACCACACCTTCAGCCAAAATGGGACCTGGGTCTTCAAAATTCCCGCCTCCCGGAAAACAACGTGACAGGGCATCTGCCTTCACATTCTTAACTCCAGGGCGGAACGTGACAACAAAATTAAACCTAGAAAAGAACAAAGACCATCTGGCCTGTCTCGGGTTCAGACGCTTGGCTGACTCCAAGTAGGCCAGATTTTTATGGTCAGTAAATACGGTAATAGGGTGTCTGGCTCCCTCTAGCCAATGGCGCCATTCCTCAAAAGCCAACTTGATGGCCAACAATTCCCTATCTCCCACATCGTAATTTCTCTCTGCGGAGGCGAGGTTTTTCGAGAAAAAGGCACACGGTCGCCATTTGGCAGGAGAGGAACCCTGAGACAAGACCGCCCCCACACCCACCTCAGAAGCATCAACCTCAACTATGAAGGGTAAAGAAATATCAGGTTGCACCAAGATGGGAGCAGAAGCAAAACTCTCCTTGATATTAGAAAAAGCCTTACTGACCAAGAAGAAAAATCTACCCCCTTTCTGGTCATATGAGTGAGTGGTTTAACAATAGAGGAAAAATTCAAAATAAAATTCCTGTAATAATTGGCAAAGCCCAAAAAATGCATCAGCGCCTTCTGATTCTCAGGAAGCTCCCACTCAAGCACAGCGTGGACCTTCTCGGGGTCCATGCGAAAACCAGAAGCGGAGAGAAGAAACCCCAGAAATTTAATTTCTGGAACCGCAAACACACATTTTTCCAGTTTCGCATATAATTTATTCTCCCGCAGGATGAGCAAGACCTGACGTAAATGTTTCTTATCAGTTTTGAAATCAGGAGAAAAAATCACAATGTCATCCAAATACACTAATACAAATTTTCCCATCAAATGATAAAAAATGCTGTTCACGAAATGCTGAAAAACGGCTGGGGCATTCATCAAACCAAAAGGCATAACCAAATTCTCAAAATGGCCCTCAGGGGTATTGAAGGCCGTCTTCCATTCGTCTCCTTCTCTGACTCTGACCAGGTTGTATGCCCCTCTTAGATCTAATTTGGAAAAGACTTTAGCCCCCAACAACCTGGTTAAACAGGTCCGGGATCAAAGGAAGCGGATAAGGGTCACGAATAGTAATAATGTTCAGCTCCCTGAAATCCAGACAAGGTCTTAAAGAACCATCTTTTTTCTTAACAAAGAAAAAACCAGCGGCAACAGGTGACTTCGAGGGTCGTATGTGTCCTTTTATCAGACTCTCAGAGATATAAGCACGCATAGCGATCCTCTCAGGTTGAGAAAGATTGTATAAACGAGATTTAGGCAGCTTGGCGCCTGGGATGAGATTAATAGGGCAATCGTACTCCCTGTGCGGGGGCAAATCCTGAACTCCACTCTCAGAGAAGACATCCGAAAATTCAGAGAGAAAAGATGGTACAGTCTTAGTAGCAACCTCAGAAACAGATGTCGTGAGGCAATTCTCTCTGCAAAAGTCACTCCAACCATTTATTTGCCTCGCTTGCCAATCAATGGTGGGTTATGTTTAGTGAGCCAGGGTAGCCCCAACACTAGAGGAGTAGGCAAACCGCTAAGGACGAAACATGACACATCCTCAACATGAGCATCACTCACAATTAAACGGATATTGTGAACTATGCCCTTTAATGATTTCTGAGAAAATGGAGCGGAATCGATAGCAAAAACAGGAATATCCTTTCTCAAAGCGCACACCTGGAAACCATGAGTTATTGCAAATTGATTATCAATGAGATTGACAGCTGCTCCACTATCCACAAAAATCTCACAAAAAATGTTCTTGCTCTCTAGCGCCACCCTAGCCGGCAGGACAAAACGGGAACTACAAGCAAACGGAAAACCTTCAATCTCCGCCTCAACCCTGCCAATAGTAACAGACGGAACATTTTTAAAAGATTTTTTCCTGTTTGTTTCTTTATTACTCCCAGAAAACTGCCTGAATCTCCTAGAAGGACAAACATTTGCCAAATGATTTATACCTCCACAACAAAAACAAACCCTCCCATGCGAGCTGAATCTTCTATTGTCAGAAGCAATCAACCCCAGCTGCATGGGCTCCTGCTCAGCAGGGGCTGACAGCGACGAGACCCCTGCGCACAGAATGAGACCACTGCACTGTCCTGGGACTGAGTATGACAGGAAGGGGACATCTCTCCTCTCTCTCTAAGACGCATGTCAATACGAACGGCCTGAGACATAGCAGAGTCCAAAGAAATAGGCCTCTCATGAAAGGCAAATGCATCTTTCAATCCCTCTGAAAGACCATGGCAAAATTGACTTCGGAGTGCAGCATCATTCCAACCAGTATCAGCTGCCCATCTCCGAAATTCTGAGCAGTATATTTCTGCGGATTGTTTACCCTGGCATAATAGACGTAGTCTAGACTCAGCCAGAGCAATACGATCCGGATCATCATATATCTGAGCCAGGGCTAAAAAGAATTCATCCACTGAACGGAGAGGCCGTTCCCCCTCCGGTAGCGAAAAGGCCCAAGACTGAGCGTTACCCCTGAGCAGCGATATAATGATCCCCACCCTCCGTTCCTCATCACCAGAGGAATGGGGAAGAAGGCGAAAATGGAGTTTGCAAGCCTCTCTAAAACGCACAAAATTCTCACTACCCCCGGAGAACGTATCCGGGAGCGAGATCTTAGGCTCAGAACAAACTCCATGAACGCAAGCTGAACCGGTCACTTGAAGCTGAGAAAAAGTCTTACGGAGATCAGCTACCTCCAATGAAGGACCCTGGAAGCGTTCAGCCAAAAGTGAAAACGGATCCATGCTTGAGATGGTTTTGGCGGCTTATAATATTACGGACGGTGTACAGGAAACAAGACAAAGCAACATGCATATATGACTCACTGGATCCAAAGCTAAGGAACCATAAGGGAGACCCCTGCACAAGACCTGAGACTTTCCCTGGCTGCTCAGCCTATGCAACGATCCCAGAGGTGGATGGTTGCATATCCACGTACCTCGACTATATAACCCCTGAACACCCTACAATAGTGAGGGGACACGACCACCGGCTCCCTACACCAGACACGGAGGGAGTCAGGGTCACCTGGGATCCAGCAGACAGAAAATAACAGATAAATGTTCAGCACTTAACTTTGTAGCAGACTGGAAAACAAGATCAGCATGCACACACACTCCAGGAAGTAGTATAAGCCACCCAGTAATGCATTATGGGGCAGAATTTAAAGGGATGCAATCAGTCCAACCACATGACAGCTGAGAGAGGCTAACGAGATGAGGAACTGAACATCACAACAAAGAAACTCAAGGAGGAGGTTCTGAAAGGCTTCTGTCAGAGCTTCTCAGCTGTCTGGTTGTGACAGACATATTCACCCTGTTGTTGATGTTGTGGAGTATGAAGGGAATATGAATCAGTACCAGATTGGTATGGAACAGATTTGTTTGAGAAAGGGGTATTAAAAGTGGTTGGAGTGGGAAAAACGGAGGTGGAAACACCTTCGTTTATGGAGATTTTATTTGGAATTGACATAGAAATCACATTTGGACTTGGTGTCTGTAGACGTGTTTGTGAACTTCCAGTGCTGTTGGATTGGAAAGGTGTTTGTGCAGAGACATAGGAAGGTAGCTGTGATTGAGATTGGCTTAAAGTCTCTTGAAAGGTTGATGCAGGTTGATATCTGAGGGATGTGCTATGGCTTTGAGAAGGTGGAAATGTGTGAGACGTTGGGTATTGGTGGGACGTAGGTTGTCTTTGGGACGGTGGATGGCTTTGGGATGGAATAAAGATGTGGGATGTTGATGGAAGGTTCTGTAAAGCTGGAAAGTTTTGTGCAGTGCCTACGTTTTGGGCCTGTGGGAAGTTGTGGTACGTAGGTAAAGTGTTGGATGGGGGGAAGTTTTGGGACTGGCTAAAGTTTTGTGAATGGGGAAAGTTTTGTGATTGTTGAATGTTTTGGGATAGGGGTAAGTTTTGTGACTGTTGAAAGTTTTGTGACTGGGGAGCGATATGTGGCTCAGAGTATGAGTAAGCAGGTGGAGAAGTCATGGATGTTGGGTAGGAGGTGGCTGGTGGATACGACTGAGCCAGAGGAACAAATTGAGAGGGTGGTGGGTGTTTAATATTCCAAACAGTTTTGATCACTGTCACTCGACAATCACAATTCTGCTCTGGAGTCATGTTGTCCATCCAATGACTTAACGTTAAGAGAAACTGCTGATTATGGTTAAGGGGTTCTGGACGACAAACTACCTCGACATGATTGATCATGGAAGTTAACTCTTGCTTATACCGAGTTTGCTTCTCCTCTATTTTTAATAAACAATCTCGGAAGATCAGTGCAAGATCCTCAAAGACTCTATGTGGTCTTCGAAGTGACCTCGGCCTACTTAAAACTCTGTCAAAGGCAGAAGAAATGTACTGTCGAGTATCTTCAATCTGAGCACATGTCTCAGTTTGGCGGCCGCGCGACTCCAGAGCAGAATCCTGTGACTGATATGGTAATGAAGTTTGATCGGTAGATCGTCCAGACAATTGTTCGGTTGATTCCTCATGTTCAAGAGGTTCTGCTTCAGGAGGGAGTGTGCTTGAATGAGTCCTAAAATAGATAGGGAAATAAAAGGTATAATTTCTATATTCATAATTTTTTTTTTTGTTTCTCTTTAGGATATTTAACTCACATGCGCTGCTGAAAACAACATTGAAGAAATTGAAGATGTGGTACATATTGGTAAGCTTTCCTCTGAGAAGGACCTGAACCACTTGGCGCCGTTCGTTCATGATTGAGGTCACGCATAAACCTATCGCGTATTGACCTCTAGCGTGTTGATATGATTTCAGCTAGAAAATAAAGAACAATTATAATAACCGTATATAATGCTATATATATTCTTTTCTGTTGACATCGGATTGCATAAAAAACTGTTGCCCCAGGCAGTCCAACATTCAGCATTGTATTTAACTGTTATTTTGCCCGGTACCTGAATTGGCTGTATCAGTTGTTGAAACAAAGTTTTCCAAACAGAAAACTTATGCCCAGTTCACTATTCTTCCAACTAGAAACATCACTATCAAATCTTCTAAAACCAAATGATTTAACAAAAGGAATGAAATTAATGTACCACAATTTTTTTGAGCCTGACAGCTCAAATCGTTCCATGTGGGAACCACATTGGCATAGACCTCTTGCCATTGTCGACGAGTCGTGTTGTGGTCCGAGTGCTTGGGGTCTGTTTGGTCCCATAGAGCTGGCCTTGCTTCTACTAGCTGTATTAGCAGCTCACAGTTTATGATTGGGAGAAATTGCCTATCTTCCTCGTCCAATTCTTGCTGTCTACCCTATTTGGTTTAAAACAAATGTTATCATTACCTTTAAAAGCTACCTGCAATTCCAATAGCACTTAAGTCTTTTTGATAAAACTTGTATAGCAAATATGTTGCATGTGCCACCACTGCCCACTGCATCTTTGGTTTTAATAAAAAAATATTAAACATTTTTTGGTTTCCTTGTATTTGGTCTTTGGGTGTGAACGGCTATAAAGATATAGACTTGGCGAGCGGGTCATTGCTTTTAATTTAATAAGAGAGTAGCCCCTGTTCATGGTATGTCCATTATGGGATAAGCAACACTTAAACTTTTCTTTGGGTAAAACAAATGTCTCCAATCCTCACGGTCATTTGTTCTAATAATAAAAAAAATTTGAGGTATGATGGCCACGTTATCTTATAGGTGATATAAGATACTGTATACTGGGGGCAGTGTGGACAGCTCACATCACAGCACATGTGCCTACTCACGCGGCCTACACGTCCACGACGACTGCCACGACCACGTTGTCCGCGACCACCACGCCTGGAAGTTCTTTTTTGAACAGGTAATGGATTTTCAATTTGCCTGTTTGTGTCCTAATAAATAATATAGTTATCACAAAAGACAATTGATTACTTTAGAGAACCTAAGTATAGATACTCACATCCTCGTCGCTATGACGTCTACTTCGCGGATTTTCTATTGAATGTGTACCCTCCTGTGTCTGAAAAACAAACACAGTTTTTTCTATTCATTGAAAATTGCCGTCTGCCTGCCCTGCAGCAACCAAAATGCCATAAACACTCTTTCAAATCTTGTTGCCAATACATTGGCCTATCTATCCTTTTGCGGTGTTGGAAAATCATGTACCTTTCGAGTTTATATCCATTGTACCAATTATGGATGTGTAGAAACCAAAAAATCTAAATATAACATTCCACACTTATTGACTCCATTGGTTCAGGAGAAAAACGCAATTCCTCGCCAGCAGAGGATTCAATGTCGGAGTGTCCCTGAAATATATAAATATGTATTGTGGTTCAAACATATTTATTATTTGGATCATTAATAATATATTTTTATTTAAAGATTTTTACCTGCGTGTGAAAGGATGGAGTACTTCGACTGCCAACCGAAGGAGAAGGCGAAGACATCTGAAAACGTTACAGAACCATTATAGACAAGAGCTTATAGACATATTTCAACATACACATTGGCACAAGATGCAACAAGGGTTAAAACAGGGATTAGTCAAAACACAAAATTGCTCCTCTGGTCCTTAAAATTATATCAACCCCCTATTGCAATTCGACTTTTGCCAACATCAACAGACCAGACTACATTGTGAATGACCCACACAAAATCAGACGGCAGATTAGATCATCATGACTCTCATCCAGCCCACGTTAGCCTTATAGCATTCCCCAGTAACCTTATAACATTCCCCAGTAACCTTATAGCATTCCCCAGTAACCTTATAGCATTCCACAGTAGCCTTATAGCATTCCCCAGTAGCCGTATAGCATCCCCCAGTAGCCTAGTAGCACCCCCGCAGTAGCCGAATAGCATCCCCCAGTTGCGTAATAGCATCCTCCAACAGGCTTCCACAGTACCATAATAGCATTCCCCAGTAGCCTTATAGCATCCACAGTTTCAAAATATTTGCCCCCAGTAGCCAAATAACATGTCCCAGTAGCGTAATAGCATCTAACAAAAGACTAATAACATCCCCCATGTGCCTAATAGCATCCACAGTTTCAAGATATTAGCCCCCAGTAGCCAAATAGCATGCCCCAGTAGATGTAAATACTTTTCAGTAGTCGAAGTAAATACTTTTCAATTGCATCAATTCATACCCTTTTCTTGAGACTTTCTCCAACTTGCACATCAGCCTTCAGAAATGGTGAGGAGTAGCGCTCACGTGACTGTCACATGACACTCCCTTGTTTTCCTGTCTTCGTTTGTAAGTTCCTGTTTGTTCTGCGCATGTTCAGAAACAAAAAAAACGTACTATAGGAACGCTATGTCCGCGAAAGAAAAATGTAACAATCCGTTTCTCACTTACTACAATGAACGTGAATGGACGCTCCGTCAAGAATCCGCTTTTCTGAACGTAGAAAAAAATCCTGCAAGCAGGATTTTGTTTTCCGTCTGAAAAAACGTATTCCGAACGTATTACCAACTAACGGAGTCAAACGTATGCATACATACGTCAATTAGTTTCTATGGGAGGTTGAACGGATACGTTTTTAGATTTTTTTTTTCTACTTCCGGACGGACTACAGGAACGGAGAGCTTGAACGCAGATGTGAACATAGCCTAAGCTGAGGGGCAGAAGTATCATTAAGTTAACGCAAGGGATATATACCTGAGGAAGATTGTTTACCAAGGATAAAAGCCAGCATTAGGGCATATGGGCCTTGGAATATAGCCAGCCAGAACAACCGAGGAATAGTGCAGCCTGGTCTGGAGTGTTGATTTTACCCTCTGAGTATCTTGCCAAGAACATTTGTCTGCCATTTATAAAGATCCTGCTAATTCGTTATTGCTTCAATGTGGAACCGAAACTGAACTGTACAAAGTTGAACTGTTGTTCCAGTAAAGCTAAGTTTGGTTTACCATACCACCGTGTTCCTCCATTACTACAACTATAAATCGGTGTGCCACCGTTACAGGCACTGGCGTCACGTTTCTTAAAGGCACCTCGCCCCAGGCACATAAAACACCTGCAATATCCAGGGCACCTCATCCACCATCAGGCCTGGTCCCTAAATACAGAGTGTGCCCCAGAGGACTACTGCCCCAGCCTCTCCTTCTCTGCTGTACGCCTGCCCAGGGTTTTCCTACAGAACTGTGAGTAACCCTCGCTTGCCCATTAACCGTGACCTCACAATCGCAATACCCTGCGGGGCTGGCGTGCTGCACTTCCTCCTTAGGAGAGGAACGCATGAATAAGGCAGACTCTTCGGGCACCAGTTGGATCTGCCGCTCATTATTCCCATGTGCTGCAGTCTTGGGATTCATTTTATTTGGGACTAGTGCCTTTATACTCAGTCCCTATGGATACAGGGGAGACTGGCTCACTGGCCCATAGCAACCCATCATATTCCACCTTTCATTTCAGAGCTCCTTTGGAAAATGAAAGGTGAAATCTGATTGGTTATTGCTATAGGTAACTAAGCCAGTTTTCCTTTACACCAGATTGATAAATCTCCCCCTGTGTTCTTTCATTTATCCGCTGGATAGGTCGTCAGTATCAGATCTTTGGGGGTCTGACACCCGGGACCCCTGATGATGAGCTGTATGAGAAGGCAGCGGTGCTTTTCCTAGGCCAGTGACGGCACGTTCATGGGTCACGTGGCCCAGGAGCCCCTCAGCCCCATTGAAGTGAATGCAGCTGAGCCGATACCAAGCACATCCACTGTACAACGGACGGCGCTGTGCCTGCTGAGCATGGAGAAGGCCGCGGCGCTCACCGGAGCTCTGATCAGAGGGGGTCCCAGGGTTGGACCCCAACGATCAAATACTGTATACAAACCTTGGAAACCCCTTTTAAGGGTCCGACTCGGGACGTGTGTTACTAGAAAGTCAGGTGATTTATGATGTAATATATTTCCATGGTGTTGCAATGTGACCTGTCGGATTAATTGCGACTATCGTATTGCAGCACGTCACGCCGCATCGCAACACCACTGCGATATATTCCAACAAACGTCGCCATGTCGTCAGACCCTTCTGTGTCACACAACACATGTCGACAAGTAGCTGGACCCTAAAAACACAAGGGGCCAGATTTATCACGACTCTGACAGCTCACTCCACTTTCACATATGGCTAAAGTCAGTTTTAGCCAAGTCAGATTTATGATCGCCCCTTTAAGACTGTAATAAATGTGGTTTGACGGTAGCAGTTTATCCGTCAGTAAGCAGCTTTACAAAAGTCGCACGTTTTTATGAAAAAGTCGCATGTTCTATTAAAAAGTCTCATAAGATAAGCATGGTCCTCACTGGAGTGAAGTTGCGACTTTTTAGCGACTTTTTTGCGACTTTTTAAAAAAGTCCCAATAGTAAATCTGTCTAGAGATTCATTTACATACGAAAACACGCCCACTTTCAGAAAACTGGTGAGCATAGTGCAGAGCAGAAAAAAGTCGCAAATTTGTGCGCAGTTTTAGCCTTTGGGACTTTTTTGCGACTTTTACACTCCACAAAAGTGACTTTGCCTAATGATATATCTGGCCCTAGGTCTTTATTTACAGTCCACATTTTGGGAAAACATTTTCCTGGAAGACCAAAACATGAGGTCAAAACCGTTCAGATAGCCAGAAGTGATCACCACAAGACAGGATGATAGGTGTTATACTTCCAATAATCCACATGCGGATTTTGGTGGCGATCTTGGGGGAGATTTGTCAAAGCTGTTGTAAAGTAGAACTGGCTTAGTTGCCCGTAGCAACCAATCAGATTCCACCTTTCATTTTCTAAAGGAGTTGTGAGAAATAAAAGGTGGAAGCTGATTGGTTGCTACGGGCAACTAAGCCAGTTCTACTTTACACCAGCTTTGATGAATCTCCTCTACTACTGGGGGCATGCGTCTGGGATGGGATGGCCGATCTAAACCACTGGGCCTCATCTATCTGATCTAGTTTCCCACAGCACTACATTGCTTCCCGAATTCTTTGGCACAGATGCCAGCCATGCACAGACACACAGTTCATACCAGTGCAGACCCCCCCCCCCCCCCTCCTTATGGCTGCCCATCACATGTCACAGGGAGAGGTGACCATAGGATGTGATGTCAGGGATCTGAAGTCTCCCGGACGTTCAGGGAGTCTCCGGCTATTAGATAGCGGCTCCCTGACGCCCGCATGTGAAACAATATATCCCGGAATCCTCTGACTGAGCTGATCCGTGTGAAACAGCTCAGTCAGATAGCAGAGAAAGGCCGCAGCAGGGAGGAGCCTAATCTGATCCTAGAGTGGAAGCCAGCCCCTCCCCGCCCACCCCGGCCTGCAACCAATCAGAGCTCAGTCATATAGCAGAGAGACGCCGCAGCAGGGAGGAGCCTAATCTGATCCTAGAGTGGAAGCCAGCCCCTCCCCGCCCACCCCGGCCTGCAACCAATCAGAGCTCAGTCATATAGCAGAGAGACGCCGCAGCAGGGAGGAGCCTAATCTGATCCTAGAGTGGAAGCCAGCCCCTCCCCTCCCCGCCCGCCCCGGCCTGCAACCAATCAGAGCTCAGTCAGATAGCAGAGAGACACCGCAGCAGGGAGGAGCCTAATCTGATCCTAGAGTGGAAGCCAGCCCCTCCCCGCCCACCCCGGCCTGCAACCAATCAGAGCTCAGTCAGATAGCAGAGAGACACCGCAGCAGGGAGGAGCCTAATCTGATCCTAGAGTGGAAGCCAGCCCCTCCCCTCCCCGCCCACCCTGGCCTGCAACCAATCAGAGCTCAGGCAAGCAGCTCTGAGTCGCACACTGTACAGGAGGGAGTCTAAGAATCGAATGAGTCTACAGGTTAGGCCTCATGCACACAATAGTATTTTTTCACGGTCCGCAAAACGGGGTTCCGTTGTTCCGTGATCTGTTTCCGTTTTTGTTTCCGTGTGTCTTCCTTGATTTTTGGAGGATCACCAGACATGAAGGAAAGTGAAAAAAAATCTAAGTCAAGTTTGCCTTGCAAATTATAGGAAAAAAACGGACGCGGATGACAATCTTGTGTGCCTCCGTGTTTTTTCACGGACCCATTGACTTGAATGGGTCCGCGAACCATTGTCCGTGAAAAAAATAGGACAGGTCTATTTTTTTTGACGGACTGGAAACACGGATCACGGACGCGGATGACAAACAGTGCATTATCCGAGTTTTCAACGGACCCATTGAAAGTCAATGGATCCGCAGAAAATCACGGAAAACGGAACAACGGACACGGAACACAACAACAGTCGTGTGCATGAGGCCTAAGGGTGGGTTCACACTAGTTATTGTCCTGTGTGATGTCTGTGCGGACTGTGGACTATTTTATTGACAATGCATTCTGTCCTGAGTCCTGTCCCCTTCCCTTCCTCACTCAGTCAGAGCTCAGACCAAGTGCCAAGAGCCGGCTCAGCGAGTCAGCAAGTGAATGGAAGCATCCGCGCATGCGCACCGCCTAAGCTCTTCGATTCACTTGCGTCTCGGCTCAGCACAGTCAGCGAGTGAACCGAAGATTCGATTCATGAACCGATTCATGTGAAAGATCCGAACTTCCCATCTCTAGTTTACTCGCAGTAAACCTTTCCGGCGACCTGTAGCAGTGTCCCCTTCTTGGCGCGTGCGCACAGTGCAAGAAGAAGCCGATGCCAGCAGTCCGCAACGGCGCATCAGGCTGAGCCTGTGCGTACGCACGGGATCTCAAAGCGGGAGGAGGGGGAGGGAGGGAGAGGCGGCACTGAGGAGTAGAAGGCGGTGCTGGGCACGAACGGCGAAGCGTGCGGCCGGGCACCATGCATCCACAGACCTCCCCTGCTTGGGCACCTTAATTCAGTGATTGACAGGTTAGTAAAAGCTGTTTTTCCGCAGAATAAAGCCACAAATAGATAAATCAAATAATATAGGCTGGCTCACAGTATTTTTGCATCAAATGCAATATTTATTATTATAAAATACAACTACGTATATGTCAACATATCAGCACAAATACATATATGTGTATACTGTATAAATATAAACAGTGCGGAGCTCACGCACTAACTTATATAAACTGGAGTACTCCTAAAATAGATAAGACCTTATGACTATACTGGACCTGCAAACTTTCAATTGGAACCACAGAAAATGTCCTTGGACTATATATCAATTTGCCAGTTTGTTGGAACCAAATAGGTTCAAAAGTTATCCTTATATTAGTAAGCTCTGTGTTTCGGTACCCTTTGACGGTGATGGTAATACTGCCTTACAGATTGCAGCGTTCGCTCTCTCTCCACTCTATGAGCGGGCTTCCGACTCGTTCTCTCAGCGTCCCACGTGACCAGCTGGATGGCAAGTCGCTGGTTAGTGACGTAGGTGCTTGGAGCCGGAGGGTTGGCGGAAGTTAATGCAGCTAAGGTGTTACTTGCTTGAGCCCGTCAGGTTACCGGAGCTTGATGTAGCAGAGTTTGCTCAGTAGTTTGACTCTGTTCTATGGCGTTGATATACAAGCGGACAAGTAGATGATAGCATAGGATTTCTTTCAATGGTTGAAAAAGTCCTTTTGTTTAGCAGGATAAAAACCGCACCAGTAGCCTTGGTCTAATACACACTAGACGCGTTTCGGAACGTTGTTCCTTCCTCAGTAGTTGAATGTAAAATGCTGAATGTGAACCTACTAGTCATGAGTTTAAATACCCTTTCGGGTTTGACATAAAATATGGGTTGGATCCTGGACTGTGTAGCTTAACAGTCCAGGATCCAACCCATATTTTATGTCAAACCCGAAAGGGTATTTAAACTCATGACTAGTAGGTTCACATTCAGCATTTTACATTCAACTACTGAGGAAGGAACAACGTTCCGAAACGCGTCTAGTGTGTATTAGACCAAGGCTACTGGTGCGGTTTTTATCCTGCTAAACAAAAGGACTTTTTCAACCATTGAAAGAAATCCTATGCTATCATCTACTTGTCCGCTTTTATATCAACGCCATAGAACAGAGTCAAACTACTGAGCAAACTCTGCTACATCAAGCTCCGGTAACCTGACGGGCTCAAGCAAGTGACACCTTAGCTGCATTAACTTCCGCCAACCCTCCGGCTCCAAGCACCTATGTCACTAACCAGCGACTTGCCATCCAGCTGGTCACGTGGGACGCTGAGAGAACGAGTCGGAAGCCCGCTCATAGAGTGGAGAAGAGAGCGAACGCTGCAATCTGTAAGGCAGTATTACCATCACCGTCAAAGGGTACCGAAACACTAGAGCTTACCAACTATAAGGATAACTTTTGAACCTATTTGGTTCCAACAAACTGGCAAATTGATATATAGTCCAAGGACATTTTCTGTGGTTCCAATTGAAAGTTTGCAGGTCCAGTATAGTCATAAGGTCTTATCTATTTTAGGAGTACTCCAGTTTGTATAAGTTAGTGCGTGAGCTCCGCACTGTTTATATTTATACAGTATACACATATATGTATTTGTGCTGATATGTTGACATATACGTAGTTGTATTTTATAATAATAAATATTGCATTTGATGCAAAAATACTGTGAGCCAGCCTATATTATTTGATTTATCTGTTTTCTTTCAGTTGGTAACTGAAAGGCTGAGCTCCAGTAGTTTGCTGGTGGAGCCTTTCTAATAGTATTTAGTAGTAAAGCCACAAATAGCTTTTATAAGGCCACCTTAGAAATGTCGTGATAGGGCCTGTGCAGATGTACGAAAGAGAGGCCTTTAGGCAACTGAATAACAAGGAATGCTACCGCAGAATTGAGAGCGACCCCACTACACTTTATAAGAACGAGCTGGATGATATCCTTGCAGAAGCTTGTGATCAATGTATTATCACGACCAAAATGATGGAAGGTTTGAGGGTTGACTTCCCGGTCAAATCTACTCTATATCTGCTCCCGAAGGTGCACAAGAGTCGTACTCACCCTCCGGGGCGTCCGATTATTTCGGGCATCGGCAGCTTGTGCACCAATGTGGGAAAGTTTATTGATTTCTTTCTCCAGAAAAGCGTAGAAACCCTTCCTTCTTTTGTCAAAGATACCACCGACATGCTGAGACGACTCAACGGGATTCATGTCGATCCAGACGTGGTCCTTGTCACATGCGACATCGAGTCGTTATACACGTCTATATACCATGACCAGGGAGTGCGGGCATCTAGATCCTTTTTGACCATGTCAGATTATGACAATGGTATGATTGAGTTTATTTTGACACTATTAGAGTTTATGCTCACGCACAATTATTTTTTATTCAAGGACCGCCTCTTCCTACAGCTCCAGGGGACAGCTATGGGGGCATCATGTGCCCCCTCATATGCCAACCTGTTCCTGGGGCTGTGGGAGAGAGAAATTGTCCAGGATACTCCGGGATACGATGCCGCACTCCTATGGTCTAGGTATATAGACGATGTATTTTTCCTCTGGCAAGATACCATTCCGGCCTTAGAGGATTTCTTGGCCCGTCTCAATCAGAATACACGTAATATCCGACTTACTTGGAAATACAGCCTTAGTAATGTCGAATTTCTGGACATAATGATATCAAGGGATCTGACGGCTATTTGTCCACCCGATCTTTTCAGAAAGTCCTACTGCCGTCAATGCCCTTCTCCACGCCTCCTCTGCTCACCATCCCAACACGATTCGGGCAATACCTACAGGGCAGTTCTTAAGAACTCGCAGGATCTGCTCCAACGACAAACAGTTCGAACAACAAGCCGGCGTGCTGACACAACGATTCCTCGAAAGAGGGTATCAGTACAATACCATACAGCGGGATTACGAACGAGCTAAAAAAACATCCAGAGACTCCCTGCTGGTGAGTAAAGTTCAGAAAAGGGATAATCAGGACACATGTGTGAGATTTATCACCCCTTTCAATACGAAATGGAGGTTTATTCAGAACATTCTGAAGAGACATTGGTCGGTTCTTCATACAGATGGTGACCTGGCGGTATGTCTTCCCACATATCCCCAGATCACGTGGAGGCGATCGTGTAATTTGCGCGATATCCTCACTAAGAGTCATTACGTTCCCACACCTGGGGGGGTATCTTTGGCAGTAAGGGTCCTAAGTGGGGATCTTTTTCTTGCGGATCATGTGCCGCCTGTAGGTTCATGATTCGCTCTACCGCCTTTAGTGACTCCTCAGGCCGAAAAGACTTTAAGATCGTACACTACATAAATTGCAACAGTGTGGCTGTAATATATCTTATCACATGCCCATGTAATCTCTCTTATGTCGGTATGACAAAGAGAGCTTTGAAGACACGAGTTTTGGAACATGTCTGCAGGATCCGAGCAGCGGCGGGCACTCCTGAGAAGGACTGGGAGTCACTGCAGGCGGTTCCACAACATTTTCGCAGGTGTCATGGATCCGATCCAGGGGGGTTGACGGTAAGGGGTATCGACAGAATCCATCTTGGGTCCAGAGGCGGCAACATTAAAGTGGCTCTACTCCGCAGAGAGACCAGGTGGATTGTCAACCTCGATACCGTCACCCCATACGGCCTCAATGAATCCAACAGCTTTTCTTCCTTTCTATGAAATATGCGCGAATTTTACTACAGGGTATATAATATTATTTTTTAGGTTTTATTTTATTATACTGTATTTCTTATAATACTGTAATTTCTTTCTTCTTCTTTTTTGAGATCATTATTCATCTCTGTGTGTTATTGGTGACGATGGATAGAGTTACCCACCGGGACGATATAACCTCCACAGGAGAGGATGCTCGTGAGATCTCCAAGCAACATATCCACATGATATTTACCATCTTTGATGGCGGGGCACCATACTGGGCTCCGTCAATATTATCTTTGTTGTGATGTTGTCCTCCGTAACTTCTTGTGGGGTCGTGGGGGCTCGGATTGGCCCTACATATGGCTTTTTCGGCGCCTGCGGTGTCGTTCTGTTTGCCCCGGTTCCACCACCACCATTGTCTACATCGCTCCTGGTGTTGTTCCCTGCCTTAGCGGCGGGGGGTGTCTCGGTTGACCCCGCCGGCAGCCTTTGCTGCCGGTGGTGCCACCCTGGTCACCCCTTTTCCGGTTTATGATCGTTTGTGCACCCTTGTGGTGTTCTTGCTGGGTGGTTGGTTGGGGGCGCCTTGGGTGACCCCCTTGGCTGCTTGTTGTTGCCCGGGGTGTCGTCCCACGCGCCCCCATCGCCTCCGCAGCGGACCCACAGGATATAGTCTTTTTATACAATATTATTTTTCTTAGGAACATCAGTGGATGTTTGCTTCTATTCGTATTACCGCCTTACTGCACCCATCGTTGAGATCCACATATCCTTTATGCTTCTGTCTTCTGGACTACTCTCCTGCAATTCGAGAGATTACACTGCTATGCATATCCGATGGGTGCATTATGGTTTTACTGGTAATGTTGATTCATATGACCGGATTAGATCCATTCTGGATCACGTATATTAATGATTTTATGAATATGAGAGCATTATTTTATATATGTAATATTTTTATTGATATAATCTTCCCCTTTTTTTCTTTTGTTCTTATGCACGATATTACATTTATTTGTATGAGCACGGCACTGATTATAATGTGGTTCCACCGCTATGAACCTTCAGCACATTACACGTTTATTATTATTGTTATTATGTATCAACTATAGGGTCTCATTATAGCAGTCACTATTGTGACTTTACCTGTACGGACCCCTTATATGTCACTTTTCTTATTATCTATGCTATATGATGTGTCATTATATGTGCATATCAGGTAGTCACGTCACTAATGGTTATACTCATAATTATGTCATGGTTATTACGTATTGTTTTAATGTCATAGGCTTACTGATGTTTCTTCCTCCTACATGACAATTCCTGTGGGTATGGGGCCTGGTGAGGTCACGACTGTGCGTACCTGTAGCATCATGGCAGTTGCGTGATCACGTCCCGCTCTCCTGTCTCTGGCTGAGACATAGATCGAGGCTCACCTGCGTTCCACGGGGGTCGCGGGGTGCGCATGCGCTGGGTGACGCCATCTCGATGCGCTCCGGTTCGTCTGCTTTTGTCGCCGCGCATGCGCGGTGCGCAGACGTGGACGCGCTGAAAGATGGCGCTGCCTATCATGGAGCCTCCCGCGCCCGTTCGTGTGGTCCACAGATGTGCCGAATCAAGGTAATTTTTATCCATTGCCCCACCCCCATCACGTCCTATATATACCCTGTCCACACAATGCAAAGTACCTCCTGACGAAGCCGTGAGGTGAAACGCGCGTCGAGGTCTGTCACTTCAACTGCCGCCATGTCCTCAGGTACGGTCCGCATTAGCATGTGCTAGATTTATGTGGGGTCCCCTGTATGTGTTCTCACCAGGTTCCATACATTCAGGCGTCCACCTATTGTATCTTTTGTTACTTTCTTATTATAACATTGGACTGACAGTGATGCCCACATTATTAGGGTATACTAGCTGAGACTCCAGGGTTCACCCAGTATCTGTGGTGCCGTGTGTACCATACCCTTATTGGGGTGACCATCATATCAGATACCTTCTGGGGTCCCCAGAGCCTCAGCCTTTATCCTATCTTTTTGACCGTACCTCACTGCACACCAATTTGTGCAGGTCCATGGTGCTCCTTTTGAATGTGCTTACCCTGTGCTTTTTCCGTGTACTGTATCACAACATCCCGTTGTTCTCCATCTTTTATATTTTATAATAAAAGATATTTTTTGATACAATACTCCACTTGGTTGGTTTTTAGTTTTCACCTTAGAAATCAGAATGCTGCTGCCCTGGACATGAGCAGATGTTTAGCTCACAGGGCTTATAGGTGGGGACAGAATCCCTTTACTCACAGAAATAGGATAATTTGGGGCAGGGTAATGAGCCCCGTCCTCCGCACCATAGAGCACCGTGTGCAGATGCTGCAGATGTCTGGAAAATGTCATAACAAGTTTGTGAAAGAAAAAAATAAGAAAACCTCCCTGAAATGAGGTTTTGCAGGTTGGGATGTCTGTGCTGTGGGGACTGCCGGAGATTTGGGGCCCACACAGTGTCATGGCAGAAGCGTCTCACCTCCCCTGTGTTGTTACTGCTGCTCCCTCTCCCGCCTGCGGCCAGCTCAGCTCCTCCTGTCACCTCACTCGCTGCGCGGGGGAGGAACATACGCACAGAACTCCCGCCAAAACCGCCGGCGGCTCCGCTCCTGCGCAGGCCTCAGCGTTCAGTCAGCGCGGGCTCGGCTACCTCAGGAAGTGGCGCAGCTCTGAGATTCCCCTTATTTTACAGAGTTAGTGAGCGGACCCCTATTTTGTTGGAGTGGTGCAGCCCGGCTCCCCCTCCCTCTCTTTGAATGTACGGGCCCACCAGAGGGATTAGCTTGGGGGACACAGGGGGGCAATGACCCCTCACATTGTATTACAGTATTATTAGGGAGTTTGTGCTCTCTACCCCCCCCCCCCCCTTTCTTTCTCTTCCCGCCTTATTTTTCAGCTAAATTTACCTCAAATCTGTCTGAGAAGCTGAAACCGGTTGGAGCTGGTTCTGTTTATGTTGAAGATTCTGGATGGCAATTGAAGCGGAGCTTCTGATTGGTTGCTGCCCTGTTGCTGGGGGAGATTTCCAGCTCTGTGATTTGTCCCCTTTATATTCCCAGGTTCGCCACTACCTCAGGGCAGTCGTCGCGGATCTGGACAGCGCCGGACCAGGATGGAAGATTTGCTGCGCCAGCTGATTGTGAGAGCGGAGTCTGCCGGCGGGGAGGAATGGCTGAAGACCTGCCTGTTGATGCCGCCGTCTCTTCTGCCGCCGCCATCGCCTCAGAGGACGACGTCGCCGCTGCTCCTGATGTCGGCTGAGGAAGGGAAGGAGCCAGAAGACAGAGGATCCATGCCGGAGTTGCGCGCGGAAGAGCCATTAGAAACCCAGTGCCGGGGGGAGGAGTTGTCTGCGCTGCCTCGTAAAGCTAGGAGCGCTTATACTCCTCCCCCTCCGGAGGCGCCGGCGCAGCAGCAGGGAAGATAGTGTGGCCTCCGGCCGAAGGTCCTCCAGGAGCGGCGAGTCAAGAGAACAGAGCGGCGTTCCGCTCTGTACAGCAGGTTCCAGCACCAGCAGGGGGCAGCGTCATCAGCAAGCCGCGATTCCAGAGCTACGTCATCAGCAAGCTGCCAGTGGCTTGTGCTTCTCAGGGTATTCAGCAAGAAGATTTTGGGCTGCCTGTTGAGAGGCTCCCACCTCCTGTGGTTGAGCCGTCTCCAGGCCCCTTAAGAAGATCTCCACACCAGTCCGCTGCAGCCTCTGGTCCAGTCCAGGACGGACACCCTGTTGGTGAGATTCTCAATGTTCTGTCTGATTCAGAGTTGGTTGCTGGTTTGGTTAAGCTGCTAGTGGAAGCTACTGGCAGGCAAAAGGTTAATTCAGCTTCCGATGTCTGGAGCTCTAAGGCCTCATGCACACGACCGTTGTGTGCATCCGTGGCCGTTGTGCCGTTTTTTTTCGCTGACCCATTGACTTTCAATGGGTCCGTGGAAAAATCGGAAAATGCACTGTTTTGCAGCCTCATCCGTGATCCGTGTTTCCTGTCCGTCAAAAAAATAGGACTTGTCCTATTTTTTTGACGGACAACGGTTCACGGACCCATTTAAGTCAATGGGTCCGTGAAAGAACACGGATGCACACAAGGATGGCATCCGCGTCCTTGATCCGTGGCCGTAGGCTACTTTTACACAGACGGATCCGACGATCCGTCTGTATGAAAGCTTTTTCAGAGCTGAGTTTTCACTTCGTCAAAACTCAAATCCGACAGTATATTCTAACACAGAGGCGTTCCCATAGTGATGGGGACGCTTCTAGTTAGAATATACTGAGAACTGTGTACATGACTGCCCCCTGCTGCCTGGCAGCACCCGATCTCTTACAGGGGGCTGTGATCCGCACAATTAACCCCTCAGGTGCTGCACCTGAAGGGGTTAATTGTGCATATCATAGCCGCCTATAAGAGATCAGGGGCTGCCAGGAAGCAGGGGGCAGACCCCCCTCCCTCCCCAGTTTTAATTTCATTGGTGGCCAGTGTGCCCCCCCCCCACCCCCCCTCTATTGTATTATTGTATTATTTTCATTGGTGGCACAGTGTGCGGCCCCCCATGACCCCCCTCCCTCTATTGTATTATTTTCATTGGTGGCACAGTGTGCGGCCCCCCCGCCCCCCCTCCCTCTATTGTATTATTTTCATTGGTGGCACAGTGTGCGCACCCCCCCGGCCCCCCCTCAATTGTATTAATATCATTGGTGGCCAGTGTGCGGCCTCTCCTCTCCCCCGCCCCCCCCCCCCCCGATCATTGGTGGCAGCGGAGAGTTAGAAGCATTATACTTACCTGCGAGCTGCGATGTCTGTGACCGGCCGGGAGCTCCTCCTACTGGTAAGTGACAGATCATTAAGCAATGCGTCGCACAGACCTATCACTTACCAGTAGGAGGAGCTCCCGGCCGGTCACAGACATCGCAGCTCGCAGGTAAGTATAATGCTTCTAACTCTCCACTGCCACCAATGAAGGGGGGGCGGGGGAGAGGGGAGGCCGCACACTGGCCACCAATGATATTAATACAATAGAGGGGGGGCCGGGGGGGGGCGCACACTGGCCACCAATGATAATACAATAGAGGGAGGGAGGGGGGGCCGCACACTGTGCCACAAATGAAAATAATACAATAGAGGGAGGGGGGGCGGGGGTGGCGCACTGGCCACCAATGAAATTAAAACTGGGGAGGGAGGGGGTCTGCCCCCTGCTGCCTGGCAGCCCCTGATCTCTTATAGGGGGCTATGATATGCACAATTAACCCCTTCAGGTGCAGCACCTGAGGGATTAATTGTGCGGATCACAGCCCCCTGTAAGAGATCGGGTGCTGCCAGGCAGCAGGGGGCAGTCATGTACACAGTTCTCAGTATATTCTAACTTGAAGCGTCCCCATCACCATGGGAACGCCTCTGTGTTAGAATATACTGTTGGATCTGAGTTTCACGATGTAACTCAAATCCGATGGTATATTCTAACATAGAGGCGTTCCCATGGTGATGGGGATTGGAGAAAACTCCAATCCGATGGTATATTAACTCCTGACTTTACATTGAAAGTCAATGGGGGACGGATCCGTTTGAAATTGCACCATATTGTGTCAACGTCAAACGGATCCGTCCCTATTGACTTGCATTGTAATTCAGGACGGATCCGTTTGGCTCCGCACGGCCAGGCGGACACCAAAATGACTTTTTTTTTTTCATGTCCGTGGATCCTCCAAAAATCAAGGAAGACCCACGGATGAAAAAACGGTCACGGATCACGGAAAAACGGAACCCCGTTTTGCGGACCGTGAAAAAATACTGTCGTGTGCATGAGGCCTAAGGCTGATCAGGTCAGTCTGCCTAGTGCTGAGTGTGGCCGTGTTTTACCTAATGGTGAAAAAGGTGCTGGTGTGAAGGAGACTTGTTTTAAGGAAGCTTTGGCTTGTGAGGTTTCACCGCTTGGATTTCATCTGAGTAGTAATATCAAAGAACGTGTTTGGCGGATGGAATATGTGGAGTTAATGTCATTATTGCCGTCCGCCAAGGAGCCGGTGGTTAGAAAGGAAGATGGAGTGGATGAAGAAAGGAAGCGTTTTCTCCCAGGTCTTTTAATAATTGGCTGCGAGCCTTTTGTATTTATTCTGCGGTACTTGGTGAGAAGCATCCTGAGCTTTGTTCGGGTCACTTTCAGCATCTGGAAATAATTATAGAAGCATACCGGAATTTTGGCGGAATGGCGTGGTTCCAGTATGACGAGACATTCCGTCAAAAGCTAGCGGTGCACCCGTCTCTTAAATGGGGGGTGAAGGATTTTGGTCTGTGGGTGAATTTGATGTTGCCCCAGAAATCAGTTCCAGTTAAGTCATCTAATCCTTCACAAACCAATATGAGAAAAGGTGTGTGTTTTGCCTTTAACGAGGCCACTTGTAAATGGTAAGTACCGTATTTTTCGCCCTATAAGACGCACCGGCCCATAAGGTTTTTGAGGAGGAAAATAAGAAAAATAATATTTTGAACCAATAGCTTTTGGTGGGTTTTGAACTAATTGTGGTCTGTGGATGGCGAACTGTTATGGGGGATCTGTGGGTGACGCACTGTTATGGGGGATCTGTGGGTGACGCACTGTTATGGGGGATCTGTGGGTGACGCACTGTTATGGGGGATCTGTGGGTGACGCACTGTTATGGGGGATCTGTGGGTGACGCACTGTTATGGGGGATCTGTGGGTGACGCACTGTTATGGGGGATCTGTGGGTGACGCACTGTTATGGGGATCTGTGGGTGACGCACTGTTATGGGGATCTGTGGGTGACGCACTGTTATGGGGGATCTGTGGGTGACGCACTGTTATGGGGGATCTGTGGGTGACGCACTGTTATGGGGGATCTGTGGATGACACACTGTTATGGGGGATCTGTGGGTGACGCACTGTTATGGGGATCTGTGGGTGACGCACTGTTATGGGGGATCTGTGGGTGACGCACTGTTATGGGGGATCTGTGGGTGACGCACTGTTATGGGGGATCTTTGGGTGACGCACTGTTATGGGGGATCTGTGGGTGACGCACTGTTATGGGGATCTGTGGGTGACGCACTGTTATGGGGATCTGTGGGTGACGCACTGTTATGGGGATCTGTGGGTGACGCACTGTTATGGGGGATCTGTGGGTGACGCACTGTTATGGGGGATCTGTGGATGACGCACTGTTATGGGGGATCTGTGGGTGACGCACTGTTATGGGGGATCTGTGGGTGACGCACTGTTATGGGGGATCTGTGGGTGACACTTATAGGGGATCTGTGGGTGGCTGTTATTGGGGTCTCTGTTTGTTTGTTTTAAAATTGTTTTTATTGGTTTTACAACAGTGAGACGTACAATCTTAGTTTGCCTTCATAGGCGCAAATACAAGGATGCATTTGAGACAGTACTGTCATATGATAAAGTGCAAAAAAACACATAATAACAAACAAAACAATAAGGGGGGAGACAAGAACGTAGGAGGGTCAGAGGGGAGGAGGGGGTCAGGAGGGGGGGGGGGAGAGAAAAATCCCCATGTTGCCACACGTATGGACTATTACCAAACACTAGTTGTTTTGCTACTGTCAATGTTTGCGATAACCCTACAGCTGTACAGGTCAGATCGAGAAACCTCTATAGTCTTTCCAGGGTTTCCATATCAATTCAAATCTGTGCGGTGTTCGGGCTTCCCAGTGAGCTATCTGCTCAAGGCGGTATAACTGGTCACATCTGGTGATCCATTGTTTTAATGGGGGAATCTCCGTTTTTTTCCAATAAACTGCAATGAGTAATCTGGAGGCCGCCAGTAAAATTTGGCTCAACTTTCGCGTGTCTCTAGGGCACCTGAGATCCCCGAACACCCCAAAGAGGCAAACTTTCGGAGAGACCGGGAATGGTATCTTACATATCTCAGACAAGATTCTACATATTTTCTGCCAATAGGGAGTAATCTTTGTACACTTCCACCATAAATGGCTATGATTGCCTATCTCCTGTCCACATCTCCAACAGTTTGGGCTGCATTCAGGGAACATGCGATTAATTCTTTGTGGTGTATAATACCATTGAGTGAGTACTTTATAGCTATTCTCTTGTAGTTTGACACACCTGGACACTCCATGAGGAGCCATTAATACACACTGCAATTCTTTCGCTGAAAACTGAATACTTAACTCACTCTCCCACTTAGATATGAAAGGAAACTTGTCTGGGCGGGATAAGGCGGTTAGCAGGCTATACAATTTGGATATTTTACCCTTTGAGTCTTTTAATTGTAGAGCCATTTTTTCAAAAAGGGAGTTTTCTAAAGGGGCACTTAAGTTTTTAAGATGGGATCTCATGGAATGAAGAAAGTGTGCTTTCTGGAAGTCCGATAGGCACGCTACTGTCGGGTGGTTTTTCAGGTCTTCAAAAGTTGGGACATCATTATTTGGGCATAACGCCAAAACCGGAGTGGTAATAGCCTTGGCTTTGTCCGATACAGTTTCCCAAAACTGGGTCGAGGAGTGACAGAGTACATCCCGCACCTGCATTAGAATGAGGTAATTAGACAGTAGATGTTGTGTCCATTTGGAATCTTTCCATATGTCCAAAGCGTATTTAGTGATGCTGCTACACGTTTGTAATCTGGCGTGTTTTGGGGAATGATCCAAAAAAATGAGAGAGTGAAGTGGGAGATTTAGCATATTCTCCTCTGTATTCAGATCTAATCGCTCTGCATAGGGTCTCAACCACTCTAGGCATCTAAGTGCAATCACTGCTTTATGATAGATATACAGATCTGGGATACCCAAACCCCCATTTCTAGGGTGTTGCACCATGAGAGTGAGAGGTAATCTAGCTCTCTTTCCACACCAGAGGAACTTGGACAGAATTCCCTGCAGTTTTACAAAATAAGCTTTGGGGATCGGAATCGGCAATGCTTGTAGGTAGTATAGAACTGTGGGCAGCATTATTGTTTTAATTAGTGTTCTTTGCCCGAACCATGAAACAAATGTAGTGTACGGGAGAGTAATACCCCGTCACTACAGAAGGGTCACTTGGGTATTGTCGTTCCCCCTGTATTTATGGGGAGGTTGGTATAAAACATCTTGTTAATGCAATGCTATGTACTTCCTGTTACTGTGAAAGGTGCATGTGCAGGCCGGCTAGGGTGTCATTCCAGCTCTGAGTCACTGGAGGGAGCTAGGGAACCCTAGTTTATAAAAGGCCCAGTCAGGAAGTAGTAAGCAGTCAGACAGTGGGAACAGGAGTCAGAGATGATCCTGGGTCTGAGTCAAGGCCAGGCTATGGGCCTGTGAGAGTAGAGCAGGCCTGAAGCCTGCCGACTAGGAGAGGGTGGTATAGGCCCTGTAACCGGGTTCCGGATCCAAGGAAAAGGTTCCCCTCCTGAGTCATCATCCGTTGTAGGTGAAACATCATAAGCAACCAGCCAGGACACTGAATACCACAGAAGGCGAGTCTAAAGCAAGAGGTACTCAAGAAAAACAGAGGAGGTACTTGATAAGGAAAGCTTCAAGGATAAGCCAGAGATAGGGCATTGGGCCTTGGAGAATAATTCACATGTGACAGGACCAGTCAGGAATAGTGTGCAAGCCGCCTGTACTGCATCTCCTGCAATTAACACTCTGTAAAGAACATTGCTAAACTCGGCCAGTCTGTAACTTCTAAGAACCAACTGTATTCAAATAGAAACCAACTGTCTTCCATGGAACGGCGCTTCCAACTGCGTCCATGTATGCTTATCACTGACATTCAGTAAAAGTTCCAGTTTTGGTTGGCTATCCTGTGGTTGCTTCATTCTTTTACATCACTATACACGGCGTGTCACCGTTTAATTGACACTGGCGTCACGAACATTAAATACCTGCCTGTTCCAGTATCTGACCAGAATTGAAGACGACAGTGGATCCCAGGTTAGTGGGTTAATCTGCACTACAAAGCCCAGCATACACTACTGACCCCCCTGGGACACTGCATCGCTCTTTTTGGCGTCACGAACAGGATCCGCATACTTCTGAAGTGCAGAGAAGTGTGAACTGTGTGCTTTAACTATTTCACCACCGTATGGCAAAGACTGTAACCTTTATTCCCAAATCTGTGGATTACAATTGTGCCTGGGAAGAATTGGAAGCGCTGTACTGAGTTGCGCTACCCCCAGAGAGAAAATCGTATTTGTGGACTGTGCTTTATTGAACTCTTCATCAACCTGCTTGCTGTCAGTGAATTGCGGCATCAGGACACCCAAGATGGCCGCCGACGCCATGGAGCTTTTTACTGCGCCATCACAATGTACAGAGGCGCGAATATTTGGCGCCAAAACCCTCCAAGAGGGAGGAGGAGATTGCCCTGGAGCGCCACCCACCTTGAGGAGTGATGACGCGGCTGACTTCCCTGGAGAGTTACGCCTGGGAGGCGGGCCTCAGATGGAGGTAGACCGGCCCAGTCAGAGGGAGGGGCCAGTGTCGACTCTGCACACGGTGGAGCAAGAGAGGCTAGACAGCTATCAGCGGGCGGAGGACTGCGCTGAGGCCCGGCGTCTAGCAGCAGCTGCCGCAGTTACCCTAGAGGCCACTGTCACCGGACCCCCGGTAGCACCGCAGACCAGCACAAAGGCCGACGTAGAGGCTCTACGCAAGAGAATTTACTGGGTGGAGGACCTCGGGTATGCCGGATGCGTGCAATGTATCCCGTTTCCCAGAACTGATGCAGAGATAGAGGCCATGAAAGACAAGCCTCCTCCTTTAAAGATCGTCAGAGGAGATGGATTCCA
Source organism: Bufo gargarizans (assembly GCF_014858855.1). Lineage (NCBI taxonomy): Eukaryota > Metazoa > Chordata > Amphibia > Anura > Bufonidae > Bufo > Bufo gargarizans. Next base: position 4,905,347 of record NC_058082.1, read on the forward strand.
GATATGGCCGGCTAGGCCAGAACAGTTGCTGCAGGAACCGTTTATCGAGTCTTCATCAGATGAGGAGTACGACACCCGTCTGTGAGTAGGCCTTCCTACATGTTCTTCTCCATAATGGCCGCGTTGTCCCTCCGGTTGGCAGAGCTGGTGAAGCTTGCTGCCAGTTATACACGGCCGGTGGCATTCTAACCGAATGATAGTGCTACTGCATACCACAGCTTCCAGCTGCCCATGTTGTGTTTGGGACACCCGGCCTGCTGTTAATATCCCAGTTGTGCCATAAAGTTTGCATCATTTTTCCCCTTTTACCCCCATTTCAGGTTGAAAAGACATTTTTATGTCAGCACTATTTTAAAGGGTAAGCAGGACTTGCCAGGATAACATGGCCCTGGTATTGTCAGAGTCCTGTATTGTCATTTTATATATGTGCTGCTGACAGTATTTAATAACCGGTTTTTATTCACGCCTATGTGCCCAGAGATGGACTTCCTATGTGCAAGCCTCTGAGAGGTTAATTTTATTATGGACTTATTTATTGTCATGGACTATCCTGGTTCTTTAACATCCGCTGTGCCAGGTCAGCGCCCCCGTTCCACTCACTATCCTGTGAAGAAGAGATTGACGCCCCTTGTCACCGCACTTCACCTTTGCCAATTGGGTCTGATATGAGTGTAATTGGCATATATGTATGCATGCATGTGTCTTTCTCTGTTTCAGGTAATGATTCCAGTTGGGCGGGCCCTGATGGAGTACGAGGTCGTACTCAGCTTAAAGCAGCGGGGTATGTAGTGTACGGGAGAGTAATACCCCGTCACTACAGAAGGGTCACTTGGGTACTGTCGTTCCCCCTGTATTTATGGGGAGGTTGGTATAAAACATCTTGTTAATGCAATGCTATGTACTTCCTGTTACTGTGAAAGGTGCATGTGCAGGCCGGCTAGGGTGTCATTCCAGCTCTGAGTCACTAGAGGGAGCTAGGGAACCCTAGTTTATATAAGGCCCAGTCAGGAAGTAGTAAGCAGGGAGACAGTGGGAAAAGGAGTCAGAGATGATCCTGTGTCTGAGTCAAGGCCAGGCTATGGGCCTGTGAGAGTAGAGCAGGCCTGAAGCCTGCCGACTAGGAGAGGGTAGTTTAGGCCCTGTAACCGGGTTCTGGATCCAAGGAAAAGGTTCCCCTCCTGAGTCATCATCCGTTGTAGCTGAAACATCATAAGCAACCAGCCAGGACACTGAATACCACAGAAGGCGAGTCTAAAGCAAGAGGTACTCAAGAAAAACAGAGGAGGTACTTGATAAGGAAAGCTTCAAGGATAAGCCAGAGATAGGGCATTGGGCCTTGGAGAATAATTCACATGTGACAGGACCAGTCAGGAATAGTGTGCAAGCCGCCTGTACAGCATCTCCTGCAATTAACACTCTGTAAAGAACATTGCTAAACTCGGCCAGTCTGTAACTTCTAAGAACCAACTGTATTCAAATAGAAACCAACTGTCTTCCATGGAACGGCGCTTCCAACTGCGTCCATGTATGCTTATCACTGACATTCAGTAAAAGTTCCAGTTTTGGTTGGCTATCCTGTGGTTGCTTCATTCTTTTACATCACTATACACGGCGTGTCACCGTTTAATTGACACTGGCGTCACGAACATTAAATACCTGCCTGTTCCAGTATCTGACCAGAATTGAAGACGACAGTGGATCCCAGGTTAGTGGGTTAATCTGCACTACAAAGCCCAGCATACACTACTGACCCCCCTGGGACACTGCACAAATGGTATATCCCAAGAACCCAGAAGATCCTCTAAACGTTTTGGCAGTGGTTGGAAGTTATCCCGAAACAAGTCCGAAAAATTTGGGGTCAAAGTTATCCCCAAGAAAACTATGGATTCATTGGTCCACTGGAATGGAGTGGTTTTCTTTAATGAAGCCATAGTTTTCGCCTTCAGGGACACATTTAGCACTGTGGATTTTGATAAATTCACTGAGAAGTTGGATAGGAAGTGGTAAGTTTGAAGAGTAGACATAATTGCTGGAAAAGCTCGGATTGGGTTGGTGATGAATAAGAGAACATCATCAGCGAAGGCGGCCGATTGGTGTACAACCTTACCCAATTTTATTCCTTCTATTTCAGCATTTTGTCTGAACGATTGGAGAAGCGTTTCTATGACCAATACAAACAATAGGGGTGAAAGGGGGCATCCTTGGCGCGTTCCATTAGAGATCGCAAATACAGGGGACAAGGTACCATTCACCAGGATGCGTGCTGTTGGATTGCTGTACATCGCCATAACCCCCCGTATGAACATATCTGGGACTCCAAATTTTGACAGCGTTTGAGTCATAAAGAGCCAATCAACCCTGTCAAACGCTTTCTCAGCGTCCATACTTAAAATAACTAATGGAGAATTAGATTTGGTGGCTAGCTGTATAAGGTTTATGACCCTGACTATGTTATTTTTCCCTTCTCTCCCAGGAATAAATCCTACCTGTTCTGCTGAGATAAGTTCCGGTAAGTAAAGTTTTAATCTGTTAGCAAGCATTTTTGCATACAATTTCAGATCATTGTTGAGGAGCGATATTGGTCTGTAATTGGAGCAGAGAGAGTGGTCCTTGTTTGGTTTAGGGATGATGGATATTTGCGCAGCTAACATATCTCTGGTGAATGGTTTCCCCTCCCCTGCATCATTGCAAACTGCCAATAGTCGCAGTAGTAGGACTTCTTTAAAAGTGGAGTAATAAAAGACTGAAAGGCCATCTGGCCCAGGGCTCTTGTTTAATGGAGAACTCCTTAATGCCATGGTCAATTCCGCCAAGGTATAAGGGGAGGATAATTTCGCTGTTTGTTCCTCAGTTAAAGTGGGGAGATCAAGGGTGTCTAACCATTTTTGGATTAATATTGTCTTTTCACTAATTTGAGACGGGGTTTGATTTGCTTGCAGGTTATATAAATCACTGTAGTATTTGCAAAACTGTTCAGCTATCAATTCCATTTTATATACATCCTGCGAGTTTTGGGATTTAATATGAGAAATGTAGGACTTCATTTTCCTTTTTTTAATTTGGGACATGAGGACTTTTGTGGCCTTGTTTCCGTGTGCGTAATATTTATATTGAGTGGATAGGAACAACTTTGCAGTATTAGCATTTAGTATATTTTTTAATTCTGACCTTAGGGTGTCCAGTTGTGCCAAAGTATCGTCTTTCAATGACCGTCTATGTTGCAGCTCCAGTCTGGAAATATCAGAGGTGAGTTCCTGTATTTTTTTTAATTTTTGTTTTTTTACATGAGCTCCCAAGGCAATCAGATGACCCCTTATAACAGATTTATGAGCCTCCCATAATATCGCTTTTGTTATATCTGCCGAGTCATTCAAGGTGAAATATTCTTCAATCAGATCCGCTAGTTTTGGGACACTGGAGTTGTTTAATAAAGTTTCATTCAGCCTCCACTTATATTCCGTTTTTGGCATGTTGGGAATGGAACATGTGATGAAAACCGGGGCATGATCTGACAGAAGAATATTCCCAATCTTGGACGAAACACAATATTGGAGAGCTGGCATATTAAGGAAGACATAATCTAGTCTCTGGTAAGAGCGGTGAGCAGAAGAGAAATAGGTATAATCTTTCTCACTAGCATGCATCACTCTCCAAACATCTACAAGTCCCTGTTGAGAGAGAGCTTGCTGTATCTTACAAAGCGAAGATTTAGACATGGAAGAGGTTCCCGTGGATGAATCCAGGCTGGGGACCAACGCAACATTAAAATCGCCGCCTAGCACGACAATACCTTCAGCAAAATTCTCAAGTTTTTTTATGTTATCTAAAATCCACGTGGTCTGTGCAATGTTAGGTACATATATGTTGCAGAAGGTGAATAATTGGGGCCCGATCAAACCTTTCACAAATACATACCTTCCATCCCCGTCCACCAAGGTGTCTTGAAGAATAAATGGAGTATTTTTATGGATGGCAATACTAACCCCCTTGGTGGCCGTGGACGGAGAGGTACTATTGCAGTGTCCCAGGGGGTCAGTAGTGTATGTTGGGCGTTGTAGTGCAGATCTACCCACTAACCTGGGATCCACTGTCGTCTTCAATTGGGGCAAATACTGGAACAGGCAGATGTTTATTGTTCGTGACGCCAGTGTCAATTGAACGGTGACACACCGTGTAATGATAGGTGGAATAATGGAGTAACCCAGGTATTCATACAACAGGTCAACTTTACTGCATGGATATGTAGTAGGGTAAACAGCCAGATAACACAGTTCCAGAGTTATTTCACACTTTCTCATGCAGGTAACAGTGGTGGTTCAGGCTTTTACTTACAACGAGGTTAACTTCTAGACAGGCCTTCTGGAGCAGGGATTCCCTCTTATGCTACTTGCAGCAATACCCTCAAGGTCCAGACACCTAATTCTTGGTAATAACCCTTGAGCAAATACTTGATAGGGGTTTTCTTCTCTCCTGACGGCAGGCTCTGTCTTTGGAGTTCTTCAGGTATCACTAACCTGGAAAGCTGGGTGGGTATGACCCTCCACACCAGTGGTGCAATTTCTGCACTGCAGACTGAGCTCTGAACCTCTCAGCACTGAGTCTAGAAACTTCTCCTTCCTGAGCTAGGCCCTAGCCTATTTATACTGAACTGGGGGCTCCCTCTGCTGGCTGTGACAAGGATTGCCGGTAACCGGCCTGACTGGCTCAAAGGGAAATACACATTTAAATCTAGCAGTGTCGGGTAGCCTACCCGTATGCTGCACACCCCCAGACTTTAACGTGAGTAAGGCCTCGTACTCACACACATGCCTGAACCAACATAAGCTGATGCATAATTTAAACATTACATTATAAATATAATAAACAACTATTTCACACAAAAATATAACATTTGCAATAAATGACGCAAGAAAAAGGGGCGTCTTCTTTCTTCTTAGGCACGGCCGCTGACCTGGCACAGCGGACTTAAGGTGAACCAGGTTAGTCTATTTTTCTTGACTGAAGTATAATAAGGAACTACACAGGGTTTCCCCGTGGGTGTAGAACAGGCAAGGGCTCACGTGGAGGAGTCCATTCTTGCGCACAAACGTCAAGCAGGCTATTTCTAGTAACAACTGTTCGGGAGGAGACACCACCAGCATAGTCAAAGTCTCCTAAATGGACTGGCGGACGTCCCCTGGTCATCCGGGTGGATCTTCTCAACACAGGGGTTTCCTCTTCCCTTAGCACCGAGGTAGAAGAGAGAGGAGCAACAGGAGGGCCTCCATCCGTGAGACCTTGGTCAGGAACAACAGGAACAACAGGATCCACTAGAGGGGGAACTGGATCCGGGGCATCTTGAACCGGCTCTTCTGGAAGTAAAGGTACTGTAGATGCCGGAGCGGGCACCAACAAGTTCAACCATGGTGTCAGAAGCCAATGCATGGGATCAGCGTCATACCTTAGATTACGGACAGCCTGCATAGGATCCTCGGGCTGTATTGATGACTCTGACACAGGGGGTTCAGATATAGAACTCTCGGCACTGGGTTCTGGTGTCAGGCAGAGCTTTAACTGGTTTCGGTGTACAATTTGGGATCCCCTGCCTTCCCGGGTGATCTCATAAGTGTGAGTTCCAACATTTGGGATTGCAGTGACAACATAGGGACTTTGCTCCCATTTACTGTCCAGTTTACTGGTACGGCGGTTATTTTTTAACCATACCACAGCCCCTATTGTCAAGGGTGCTGCATGGGCTGCTTGGTCATAGTCTCTCTGCTGCCGGTCTCTAGCATAGTCCATACGTTCCTGAACAATAGCTTGGGCCGTATTCAATCGCCTTTGGTGGTCAGCAACCCAGTCGGTATTAGGTAATGGGTTGATGCAATCAGGTACGAGTACGTCCAAGGAGTGGTCAGCAGGCAATAACCCTTGGCGCCCAAACATCAAATAAAAGGGGGTATACCCGGTGGAACAGTGTATGGTATGATTGTACGTGAACATGAGCTGTGGCAACAGATTAGGCCAATCTCCCCTGGTTTCAGGAGGCACGGTCCTCAGCATCTCTATCAAGGTCTGATTCATTTTTTCACATAATCCATTACCTTGTGGATGGTAGGCCGTCGTCCGGATCTTCTTACAGTTGTGCAGGCGACACAGTTCATGGAACAGATGGGACTCAAAAGCAGGACCTTGATCGGTGAGGATCTTCTCTGGACAACCGTAGGGCAGGAGGAAGTGTTTCCAGAACAGTTCAGCTGTAGTCTTGGCCGTCTGGTCTCTCACAGGCACCGCTACAACAAACTTAGTGAAATGGTCAATAATAGTCATAGCGTACACATACCCTGAGCGACTAGGCTCCAGTTTCACATGGTCGATGGCGACAAGTTCCAGAGGACGAGTACTTACAATGGGTCTCAGTGGTGCCCTCTGATCATGGTGTTCATCTCGTTTCAAGGCACAGGCTACACACTCCCGACACCACTTCTCCATGTCTTCTCTCATGCCCACCCAGTAAAACCGCTGGCGGATATTTGCCTCAGTCTTTTGGACCCCAAAGTGACCGGATTGATTGTGGTACATCTCCAACACCATACCTGCATCTCGTCGGGGTATGAGAATCTGATGCACTCTTTCGTTGGATACTGGGTCTAGGCTTCTCCGTAGCAACAGGCCCTTTTGTATGAAGAGTTGATGGCGCTGTCTCCACAGTTTGATGAGCTCAGGATCTGTACTCTTACGCCGAATCCTCTCAGGGGCTCTGCCACTGGTAATGAAGTCCAACAATTCACCCAGCACTCTACTTTCAGACTGTAGTTTCACCCACCTTTCTTCTTTGAGTTCAGGCCTACTGGAGGGTGAAGGAACTGCAGCTCTGTTACTGGTAGCCCGAGCCTGATCCTGTTGAGCAAATTTATGGTAGAAGGCCGGCATTTCTACATCTTCCCAAGCATCTCGCACATCATCAGGAGCTGTCTCGGTGGGAAGCCTGGATAAAGCATCAGCATTGTCATTAGTACGTCCAGCACAATATTTTACAGAGAAATCATAGTTGGCGAGGCGAGAGGCCCATCTTTGCTCCAAAGCCCCCAGTTTAGCTGTATTTAGATGTGCCAGAGGGTTATTATCAGTGAATGCAATGAATGGGGTAGCGGCTAGATAATCTTTGAATTTTTCCGTCACTGCCCACACTAATGCCAGGAACTCTAGTTTGAAGGAACTATAATTCTGGTCATTTTTCTCAGCTCCTTTCAGGGAGCGGCTTGCATAAGCTATCACTCTTTCTTTTCTCTCTTGAATCTGGGCTAACACAGCCCCCAGGCCTCGCTTGCTAGCATCAGTATACAGATGGAAGGGCTTGCTGTAGTCTGGATAACCTAACACGGGAGGCTCGGTCAGTTTCTTTTTTAACAACTGGAACGCTATCTCTCTTTCTTCATTCCACTCAATGAGCACTGGAGTTCTAGGACTTTTCTTGGGCTGCCCCCTCAAGAGCTCCTGGATAGGATCGGCTATTTGAGCAAAATGGGGGATGAAACGTCTATAGTAGCCGGCAAAACCAAGGAAACCCCTCACCTCTTTGACGGTAGTGGGGACCGGCCAGTTACGGACAGCCGCTAACTTATCAGGGTCAGGTTGTACGCCCTCTCCGCTTACCACATGCCCCAGGTATTTTACTGCAGGTTTGAGCAAGTGGCACTTGGATGGCTTTACCTTCAGGCCATATTTGATAAGGATTTCAAAGACCTCTGCTAAGTGTTTCAGATGGTCTTCATATGTTTTTGAGTACACAATGACGTCATCTAGATACAGCAGCACTGTTTCGAAGTTTTTGTGACCCAAACACCGCTCCATTAGTCTCTGGAAAGTTCCTGGGGCATTACATAACCCGAACGGCATACAATTGAATTCGAACAGGCCCATGGGAGTGGTGAAAGCAGTCTTTTCCCTATCTGCCGGGGCCATGGGTACTTGCCAGTAGCCACTGGTCAAGTCCTATGTGGAGAAATAGGCAGCGGAGCCCAGAGCAGTTAGTGACTCCTCAATGCGGGGCAGTGGGTACGCGTCTTTGTGGGTTATTTGATTAATTTTTCTATAGTCCACGCAGAAACGGATACCACCATCCTTCTTCTTTACAAGGACCAGGGGTGCTGCCCACGGGCTACGACTGTCCCGGATTACATTAGAGTCTTTTATCTCTTGGATCATTTCTTTTACAGTCTGATATGAAGTAGGCGGTAAGGGTCTGTATCTCTCCTTGATAGGAGGATGAGAGCCAGTAGGTATGGTGTGTTGTATGGCACTAACCTCTCCATAATCAGTAGCATGTTTACTGAAGGCCTGGTGGTGCTCTTTGACAAGCTGTAGTATCCCTTCTTGTTGACGTTGGGGGGTAGTCTCGTCCCCGACATGTAGCTCTTTCCACCAGGGTACTTGTGACTGGGGCACCGGCGGACATCCGCTGACTGCAGCTGGCGGCTTTTCTGCCACTGGAAGACGGATGATGTCTTGGAAGAACACCTGAGAAAGCTGGGCAACAGGGTAATGCTTAGTAAGCGCAACAGGATGATCACTCAGGTTAATCAGACGGACAGGTACTTTACCTTGGGAGACGTTCACCAGGCACTTGGCAGCTCTCACATAAGGGTAGTTCTCCATCTGGATTGGTTCCACCAGGGCTGGATAATCTTGGCCTTGGACTCCCAGGACAGCACGACACCATAAGAGAGTTTGGGAATTAGGAGGCAAAGTCACAGGCTTATTATCACGAATCCTGGCAGTACAAATCTCTCCTTTCCCGTTAGCAAACCTCTGCTGGGCACTTAACACAGTGATAGTCTTTTGAATCACCCTCTTGGATGCAGAGGAAGCAGTGGGCAGGGTCTGGTGTAATACGGCAAGGATTTCTGCATAACAGTTTTTGATGACATTGGTGCCTAGAATGACAGGATGTCCTCCTCTGTCGCCGGCCTGTACTACTATCACCCCCTGTTGAGGCAAGGTTACTTCTCCCACCTGCAGGGTGGGTTCCCAGTATCCATGGATCTTTACCGGTTTGCCATTGCTGGCGACAATCTCTACCCAGGATTCAGGCGGCTGGGTCAATTGGTTGGTGTCCCAGAATCTTTCAAAGGCGGGCAGCTGAATAGTAGTGACCTGAGACCCAGTATCTAATAGGGCTTCAAAGGGGACCCCGTTAATCTCCACATTGATTTTAGGATGGGATCCTACATACCGTGGCATCCAATTTGGATCTTTTGGACCTAGTGTTCTACCTCCCGAGGGGTGGTCCTCAGCCTCAGGGGTTGCCCGTTTAACTGCCAGCAAGTGGATTCGGTGTGTCCCACCTTTTTGCAGTATGTACACACGGGCCGCTTGCGATCCCTATTGCGCCTCCCAGGATCCCTGGGGTGAGTCTCTTGATATGGAGGTGGGAACGGCTTAGGGGGTGACAGGAACTCCTCTTCTGACATCATAGGTTTTTCCCATTTTTCTGCACACTCTCTCTAGGCTTTTAGTGAGGTGATTTACTTGCTCTGTCAGCATGGCGATAGTATCGGTAGCTGTAGCTTGAAGAGCTTGACCGGCCTCAGCTCGGTTAATGATAAACGGTTTTGACCTGCAGGCTGATAACTCAGGCGGGGTGCTCAACTCTGTAGATACTGCTGACCCCAGAATTTTTATAGCCAGTTCTTTAAAGTCCAGAAAGGTACTGTTAGGGTGTTGGGCGGACAGCATCTTTAATTGGGTCCTTATTTGCTCACTAGACACTCCGGTAATAAATTGTTCCCTCAAGGTCTGATCCTGGTTATCAGCTTCCTTGGGATCTATCTGAATTACAGCCCCCAAAGCCTCCTGAAGTGATAGGGCATAGTCACGGAGGGACCGGACTTCTGTTTCTTGCCAAAGAAGTGCATCTTTATCTCTGAGGCAGTCCTCGTTTCAAAAGTGGCCCTGAGGCGGGTGAATATCTGCTCTAGAGTACTCCGTTCTGCAGCAGGCCAGGATAATACCTCTCTGCGGGCAGCCCCCTCCAGTTGCGCTAGCAAGATTTCCATTTGCTGATCGGCATTTATGGGGTATAGTTTGAATAAGGCCAGCAACTTTTCTTTAAAGTCTCTTAGGGTATGGGCCTCTCCGTTATAGCGGGGAAACCATGGGGCCCCAAAATAGTAAGGCATGGTAAAGGGCATCATGCTGGGGGCTATAGGATGATTAGGAGCCGCAAGCTCTCCCGGGTCCGGCCGCTCGGCAACTCCCGGATCTGACATGTTAACTTAGTACGAGGTGGCCGCTGGTGACAAAAGGGGCCGGAACAATCCCCTTCCCTCCGGATACAAGTTCTTACCGGTTTCGCCGGGTGTGCGCAGGCCAAATCTCGAGAGACTCCGGACTTCCTGCGACCGCGGTGACGTAGAGGAAACAGGGCAGCGGCGGTGCGATGATGAAGAGGGGCGGGATTTTCGGTGTCCTTGAAGGGATCCGCCCACGAAGGTCCTCAGCAGCGCGGGAAACTTTACTCCAGGCGGCTGGTGGCCATCTTGATCGCGATTCCCTGACAGCAAGCAGGGTGACGAAAAGTCCAATAAATCACAGTCCACAAATACGATTTTCCCTCTGGGGGTAGCGCAACACAGTACAGCGCCTCTGATTCCTCCCAGGCACAATTTTAATCCACTGGCTTGAAAATAAAGGGTACAGTCCTCGCAATACGGTGGTGGAATAGTTAAAGCACACAGTTCACACTTCCCTGCACTTCAGAAGTATGCGGATCCTGTTCGTGACGCCAAAAAGAGTGATGCAGTGTCCCAGGTGGTCAGTAGTGTATGCTGGGCGTTGTAGTGCAGATCTACCCACTAACCTGGGATCCACTGTCGTCTTCAATTGGGGCAAATACTGGAACAGGCAGATGTTTATTGTTCGTGACGCCAGTGTCAATTGAACGGTGACACACCGTGTAATGATAGGTGGAATAATGGAGTAACCCAGGTATTCATACAACAGGTCAACTTTACTGCATGGATATGTAGTAGGGTAAACAGCCAGATAACACAGTTCCAGAGTTATTTCACACTTTCTCATGCAGGTAACAGTGGTGGTTCAGGCTTTTACTTACAACGAGGTTAACTTCTAGACAGGCCTTCTGGAGCAGGGATTCCCTCTTATGCTACTTGCAGCAATACCCTCAAGGTCCAGACACCTAATTCTTGGTAATAACCCTTGAGCAAATACTTGATAGGGGTTTTCTTCTCTCCTAACGGCAGGCTCTGTCTTTGGAGTTCTTCAGGTATCACTAACCTGGAAAGCTGGGTGGGTATGACCCTCCACACCAGTGGTGCAATTTCTGCACTGCAGACTGAGCTCTGAACCTCTCAGCACTGAGTCTAGAAACTTCTCCTTCCTGAGCTAGGCCCTAGCCTATTTATACTGAACTGGGGGCTCCCTCTGCTGGCTGTGACAAGGATTGCCGGTAACCGGCCTGACTGGCTTAAAGGGAAATACACATTCAAATCTAGCAGTGTCGGGTAGCCTACCCGTATGCTGCACAATGATACCACTGGCTATAAAGCAAATGAGACAGCCTAGGTACATGATTTGAACGGAAATGGGTTTCCTGTAGCAAAGCTACTTGTACTCTCATTTTATGTAGATATTGACACACTTGGCTCCTTTTTGAAGGTGCATTTAAGCCCCTTACATTATACGTACAGATCTGTAGGCTAGCCATACCCAACTATATGTAGGACGTAAACTGTAGACCCTACCTTAGTCCAGTGGCAGTAGCGTTTGCTACAATAGGAGGGGGGGAGGGAAGAAAGAGGGTAAATGAGGGAGGACCTATAACAAAAAAAGAAAAAACAGTAGTAACGGTTAGTTACAGTAATACAGTTAACATAGAGTCTCAATATGCGAGACATCTGAGGTAGGGAGTGGGTCTACCACATGTGGACTGAGTCCCTACTTGAGCTAGCTGACATGGGAATTATGTCCAACTAAATAGAGCAACCTAGGAAACCTGAGTGGTATGCAGGCTGGCTTGCTATGAAAAACATCGTAATTATTTCTATTGCCACTAGGAGTCGCCCTTTGCTCAATAGACAGTAAACTATATGATTAACCAGTGCAACTCCACATAGAAGTTAACTTTCAAATCATGAAATAGACCTTATCAGTTAAGGTGAGCAACATTTGTAAAATCCCTAAAGAATATCAGATGCATATACCATCGACTAGAGATAGGGGTGGATCAAGTATAATGGCACAGAAACCTTCTATAACCGGTCTTGACCGCAACATAACATATATCTCTACTACACTTTTAACATCAGAACATATGACCTAATATAAATAGGTCGCTAGATATATTTCCTTTAGATGACGTTCCTTGACCGTCCATATTGAACTGTCTTCAGCTGAGTAGTCGTCCCTGGGCTTCCTTTGATTTCTGCCTTCTATTTGTTCCTTCTTGCCAGGAATCTCTGATGGGCAGAGAAGGTAGTGAGGCCATATTCTGTGCAGGGCACCAGTCCTGAACGTCCAGATCTTTAATGTCCAGAACCTCACACACCCTTTGTAAATCAGCATGCGACCGGATAACTTGCTTTTTAATCGGTGTGTTGATAAGTAATCCGAAAGGGTGAAGCCAGCGATATGTTAGCTTTTTCTGCTGTAGAATGTCCAGGAGAGGCTTCAGGTGCCTTCTCTTCCTGAGAGTCATGGGTGAAAGGTCCTGGTAAAGTGTAATGACGGAACCTTCAATGTCCGCTGTTTTGTTGTTTCTCGCTGCAGCGAGGATTTGCTCCTTTGCTATGAAGCTGGTCATGCGGCAAATAACATCCCTAGGCGGGTCTTGTGGTTTCGGAATAGGCCACAATGCCCTATGGATTCTGTCCATCTCCAGGCTTTCGAGAGGACACTCTGGTATAAGGCGGGAGAAAAATTGCACCACCTCGTGCTTCAGGGATTCAATGGGAACAGATTCTGGGACCCCTTTGAGTCTTATATTGTTCCTTCTTCCCCTATTGTCTTGGTCCTCCACAAGGGCATAAAGATAGTTAACATGTGCTTGAGCATTGTCCATATTAGCTGCCGCTTGCTCCCCAAACTCAATGAGGGATTGCTGACCAGACTCAAGTGCTTCCACTCTGACACTAAGCTGATGCATATCCTGTTTAATTTCAGATAGATCCTGTCTGAGGGGCTCTAAAGCGTCGTGCAGGAGGTCTCTCATAAAGACTCTGGACAGAGGTAAGTCATCTGCAGAAGTTGTCTCCTCTGTATCGCTGTCTCTCTCCCCCTCTGAGTCAGCGTCTTTACCTGCAGTCACTGCCGCTCGGCGCGCGGTCGCCATCTTGGATTCAGACCTCACTTCGGTCTTCCTCACAAATCTGTCCAGATCGCTTTGATTTGAAGCAGCCCTCAGCTTCCCAGGTGTTTCTTTAGGCTTATCCTTGCCGATTTTTCCCATCGTGTGCTCTGAAAATCGCTATAATATGCTCATAAGGGCTCGGTCAGCAGCAGAGCTCTTCACACAGCCTGCATCCGGCTCGGCTGCTAGACTCCGCCCCCTCTTATTGGGGTCTCTGGATGGCACTGTTATGGGGGGGATCTGTGGTTGATACATATATAGCATCTTATGCTATGTGTCATCCACAGATCCCCTCCATAACAGTGTCCCTGTAGTGAATGACCCTCAATACAAGGGGTGGGGGTCGCATCCGCTTTTATAATGACAGCGGGGCCCGTGCAGTGACTGTATTCTACCACACGGGCCCCGCTCACTGTATAATCGTATCTGTATTCTGTAATAGTTAGTTATGTATATACCGGTAATCGTATAATCAGCGCTACTTACAACTACAAGCGCTCGGTAGGTAGCAGAGAGGAGGCAGGAGGCAGGCCGGGAGGACGGGCGCTGGCAGCGTGAGTCACTACGTCATGCGCCCACGCCGCCTGCTTCATTCATAAAGTGGGCGGCGCAGGCGCGTGACGTAGTGAGTGACGCGCCGCCCGCCCGTCCTCCCGGCCTGCCTCCTCCCTCCTCTCTGCTACCTACCGAACGCTTGTAGTTGTAAGTAGCGCTGATTATGCGATTACCGGTATATACACAACTAACTATTACAGAATACAGATACGATTATACAGTGAGCGGGGCCCGTGTGGTAGAATACAGTCACTGCCCCGCTGTCATTATAAAAGCAGATGCCGGCTCCCAGCCCCTCCTCCCTCACAGCTGATACACCCGCCGCACGGCATCGCGACGGGTGTATCATTGAACATACGGCAAAATCATCAGCATTCGCCCCATAAGACGCACTGCTATTTTCCCCCCACTTTTGGGGGGGGGCGTCTTATAGGGCGAAAAATACGGTAACTGTCGCTTTAAACATGAGTGTTCCTTTTGTGGAGGTACCCACCCCAGTCTGGCCAGCAGCAGCCAAATACCAGGGAGCTTGTTTCTAAAAGCATCGAGTCCTGTGAGGTTAGCTGTGACCGTGGCTCGTCCATTATCCAGATCGTCAGAAAGCTGAGTTGCTTTTTACAGGGTTTCAGTATGGTGCCACAGTTCCTGGGTGTTGGTTGCTGCTGGGTGGAGAATCTGAAATCAGTATCTTTACATAAAGAGGTGGTTAGGAATAAATTGCAGAAAGAGCTTGATTTGGATAGAATTGCTGGTCCTTTTTTAGAGCCTCCTTTTCAGAACTTTAGGCTTTCTCCTTTGGGCGTTGTGCCAAAGAAAGAGCCTGGTGATTTTAGGATTATTCATCACCTGTCGTATCCTGAAAAAAGCTCTTTAGGCGACATGGTGGATAAGTCAAAGGTCTCAGTGGTTTATGCGTCTTTTGATAATGCGTTGGAATTGTTACGGTCTTTTGGTAAGGGAGCACTACTAGCAAAGGCGGACATTAAAGGGAACCTGTCACCAACTAAGGGCAACATAAATAAGTGATTGATTCGCTTAGCACAATGCTGGCTCACTTTCTTTAATTGACCCGGTCAATCTGCCAACATCTTGTATTGAAAAGCTCCAGCTGATAATGATGAGTCATGAATATTCATGAGCTCCTGACTCTCCCCGCTCCCCGCCCACCTGCTGCTGAATGACAGTTTGTTTCCATATGAATCAGCAGCAGGTGGGCAGGGGAGTGGCTATAGCGCTGAATTAAATATACGCTGGACTCAATGACATCACGCTGGACTCAAATCGGCTCATTAGCATGCAGCATCTTTGTGTGTATATTATGAGGTAACCATCTGTCACTCCAGTAAGTGAATACATCTAAGGCACTTTTTAGTAGTTAATGATTGTATATAATTAGTTACATTATAATCAAATATCCACATGACAGGTCCCCTTTAGGTCAGTTTTGCCATCAGGTTTTAATTCGTTAGGTTTTCAGTTTGATGGTTATTTTTATTTTGATGTCTCCCAATGGGTTTTTCTTTGTCTTGTTATTATTTTGAAGCCTTTTCATCGTTCATTCGGTGGGTTATTGAGTTTGATATTAAAAGGGCTGGTGTTTTACACTATTTAGATGATTTTTTTGTTTATCGGATTTCCTGATTCTAACCTCTGTTCGGATTTGTTAGATTTTTTGTCATCTCTTCTTGCTTTGGCCTTCCTGTAGCAGCAGAGGAAACAGTTCTTCCTTGTTTATGTTTGGAATTTTTGGGGATTGTTATTGATACTGAGAATATGGTATTTAGGCTGCCGGCTGAGAAGAAGTCAAAATCAGGTTCTTATTCATTTCTTTGTTGAGAAAGAAGAAATGTAGTTTGAAAGAAATGCCGTCTTTGTCAGGGTATGAGAATTTTGCTAGTAGAGTTATTCCTATAGGAAGGGTTTTTTGTAGACGTCTTTATTTTTCTACTAGGGGTTTAGTGTCTCCAAGTTCTCATATTAGATTGACAAAATGTTTGAAGGAGGATATGTCTATTTGGCTTGAATTTTTACAGGACTTTAATGGTTCTAGTTGTTGGCAGGAAGAATTTGTGGCATCGGATGCCTTGGGCCTGTTTACGGACGCAGCTGGAAGCTGTGGCTATGGGGCATTTTGGAATGGTAAATGGTCTGCAGAGAAGTGGCCGTCATCATGGGCGCTCAATGGTCTGACAAGGAATATTGTTCTGCTGGAACTTTTTCCAGTGATTGTAGCAATTGTTTTATGGGGTTGTGATTATAGGAATAAAAGGATATTATTACATTCAGATAATAAAGGGGTTTGTTTTGCCATTAACACTCTTTCTTCTAAATGTGATGTAGTAGTTAAACTGTTGAGGCATTTAGTTCTTTTTTGTATGCAGTATAATATATGGATTAAAGCGAAGTCTGTAGTGGGTTCATCAAATGTTTTAGCTGATGCATTATCTCGTTTTCAGTTTTTGAAGTTTCGGGAAGTAGCTCCAGAAGCGGAGATGGAGGGGAGTCCGTGCCCTCGTCACTCATGGGATTTGATATGGGACTGATATGTGATTCTATTAAGCATTCTTTGGCCCCCAGAACATGGGCGGCGTATGCTCCTGCAGGGCAGGATTGGTTGAATTTTGGTAATTCGGTTGCGGTTAGTGTTAATGTGAATGATTTAAGTTATGGGTTTCTTTTCATTGCTAGTTTATTTAAAAGGAACTTGGCCCCTTCGCCGGTCGCTAGGATAGTGTCAGGGGTTTCCTTTTTTCAGAAATTATATGGTAATCAGTAGGGATGAGCGAACTCGAACTGTATAGTTCGGGTTCGTACCGAATTTTGGGGTGTCCGTGACACGGACCCGAACCCGGACATTTTCGTAAAAGTCCGGGTTCGGGTTCGGTGTTCGTCGCTTTCTTCGCGCTTTTGTGACGCTTTCTTGGCGCTTTTTGAAAGGCTGCAAAGCAGCCAATCAACAAGCGTCATACTA
This sequence comes from Bufo gargarizans, assembly GCF_014858855.1. Classification (NCBI taxonomy): domain Eukaryota; kingdom Metazoa; phylum Chordata; class Amphibia; order Anura; family Bufonidae; genus Bufo; species Bufo gargarizans. The sequence continues at coordinate 4,922,221 of NC_058082.1, forward strand.
CTTGCCCCAAGAGGCCATCACAGCCATGCCTACTATTGGCATGGCTGTGATTGGCCAGAGCACCATGTGACCCAGCCTCTATTTAAGCTGGAGTCACATAGCGCCGCCCGTCACTCTGCTCTGATTAGCGTAGGGAGAGGATAAAGCTTCTGTTAGGGTGAGATTAGGCAGATTAACTCCTCCAAAGGACTTGATTAATCGATCGATCTGCAGCTGTGGATCATTGAGCTGCTGAAATTCAATTGCTCACTGTTTTTAGGCTGCCCAGACCGTTAGTCAGTCACTTTTTTCTGGGGTGATCGGCGGCCATTTTGTGTCTTGTGCGGTGCTGCGACCAAGTGCATCCAAGCTGCGACCAAGTGCATTTAACCCTCAATGGTGTGGTTGTTTTTTGGCTAAAGCCTACATCAGGGTGAAGCTGTCACACCAAGTGTATTTAACCAGCAATAGTCTGTTCATTTTTTGGCCATATACTAAATCAGGGGCAAGCTGCGCCCGTCACCAAGTGCATTTAACCCTCAGTAGTGTGGTTGGTCAAGCTGTGACACCAAGTGCATTTAACCAGCAATAGTCTGTTCATTTTTTGGCCATATACTACATCAGGGGCAAGCTGCGCCCGTCACCAAGTGCATTTAACCAGCAATAGTGTGGTTATTTTTTGGCCATATCCCAGTCTAATTCTGTCACTAAATCCATACCGGTCACCCAGCGCCTAAATACTAGGCCTCAAATTTATATCCCGCTAAATCTCTCGTTACCGCTGTCCTGTTGTGGATGGGCAAGTTATTTAGTGTCCGTCAAAGCACATTTTTTGTTCTGGGTTGAAATACAATTCCCAATTTAGCAATTTCCTAATTTAGTGGTTTCTGCTATATCAGAGCTATTTGAAATCTATCCCTAAAAGGGTATATAAGATTCAAGGTGCACATAGGGTCATTCAGAATAACTTCACACACCCGCTACTGTGCATTTCCAAGTCTAATTCTGTCACTAAATCCATACCGGTCACCCAGCGCCTAAATACTAGGCCTCAAATTTATATCCCGCTGAATTTGAATACAATACATTGGGCCAAATAATATTTTTGTTGTTGTGGTGAACCATAACAATGAGGAAAACATCTAGTAAGGGACGCGGACGTGGACATGGTCGTGGTGGTGTTAGTGGACCCTCTGGTGCTGGGAGAGGACGTGGCCGTTCTGCCACATCCACACGTCCTAGTGTACCAACTACCTCAGGTCCCAGTAGCCGCCAGAATTTACAGCGATATATGGTGGGGCCCAATGCCGTTCTAAGGATGGTAAGGCCTGAGCAGGTACAGGCATTAGTCAATTGGGTGGCCGACAGTGGATCCAGCACGTTCACATTATCTCCCACCCAGTCTTCTGCAGAAAGCGCACAGATGGTGCCTGAAAACCAACCCCATCAGTCTGTCACATCACCCCCATGCATACCAGGGAAACTGTCTCAGCCTCAAGTTATGCAGCAGTCTCTTATGCTGTTTGAAGACTCCGCTGGCAGGGTTTCCCAAGGGCATCCACCTAGCCCTTCCCCAGCGGTGAAAGACATAGAATGCACTGACGCACAACCACTTATGTTTCCTGATGATGAGGACATGGGAATACCACCTCAGCAAGTCTCTGATGATGACGAAACACAGGTGCCAACTGCTGCGTCTTTCTGCAGTGTGCAGACTGAACAGGAGGTCAGGGATCAAGACTGGGTGGAAGACGATGCAGGGGACGATGAGGTCCTAGACCCCACATGGAATGAAGGTCGTGCCACTGACTTTCACAGTTCGGAGGAAGAGGCAGTGGTGAGACCGAGCCAACAGCGTAGCAAAAGAGGGAGCAGTGGGCAAAAGCAGAACACCCGCCGCCAAGAGACTCCGCCTGCTACTGACCACCGCCATCTGGGACCGAGCACCCCAAAGGCAGCTTCAAGGAGTTCCCTGGCATGGCACTTCTTCAAACAATGTGCTGACGACAAGACCCGAGTGGTTTGCACGCTGTGCCATCAGAGCCTGAAGCGAGGCATTAACGTTCTGAACCTGAGCACAACCTGCATGACCAGGCACCTGCATGCAAAGCATGAACTGCAGTGGAATAAACACCTTAAAACCAAGGAAGTCACTCAGGCTCCCCCTGCTACCTCTTCTGCTGCTGCCGCCTCGGCCTCTTCTGCTGCTGCCGCCTCGGCCTCTTCCTCCGCCTCTGGAGGAACGTTGGCACCTGCCGCCCAGCAAACAGGGGATGTACCACCAACACCACCACCACCTCCGTCACCAAGCGTCTCAACCATGTCACACGGCAGCGTTCAGCTCTCCATCTCACAAACATTTGAGAGAAAGCGTAAATTCCCACCTAGCCACCCTCGATCCCTGGCCCTGAATGCCAGCATTTCTAAACTACTGGCCTATGAAATGCTGTCATTTAGGCTGGTGGACACAGACAGCTTCAAACAGCTCATGTCGCTTGCTGTCCCACAGTATGTTGTTCCCAGCCGGCACTACTTCTCCAAGAGAGCCGTGCCTTCCCTGCACAACCAAGTATCCGATAAAATCAAGTGTGCACTGCGCAACGCCATCTGTAGCAAGGTCCACCTAACCACAGATACGTGGACCAGTAAGCACGGCCAGGGACGCTATATCTCCCTAACTGCACACTGGGTAAATGTAGTGGCAGCTGGGCCCCAGGCGGAGAGCTGTTTGGCGCACGTCCTTCCGCCGCCAAGGATCGCAGGGCAACATTCTTTGCCTCCTGTTGCCACCTCCTCCTTCTCGGCTTCCTCCTCCTCTTCTTCCACCTGCTCATCCAGTCAGCCACACACCTTCACCACCAACTTGAGCACAGCCCGGGGTAAACGTCAGCAGGCCATTCTGAAACTCATATGTTTGGGGGACAGGCCCCACACCGCACAGGAGTTGTGGCGGGGTATAGAACAACAGACCGACGAGTGGTTGCTGCCGGTGAGCCTCAAGCCCGGCCTGGTGGTGTGTGATAATGGGCGAAATCTCGTTGCAGCTCTGGGACTAGCCAATTTGATGCACATCCCTTGCTTGGCGCATGTGCTGAATTTGGTGGTGCAGAAGTTCATTCACAACTACCCCGACATGTCAGAGCTGCTGCATAAAGTGCGGGCCGTCTGTTCGCGCTTCCGGCGTTCACATCCTGCTGCTGCTCGCCTGTCTGCGCTACAGCGTAACTTCGGCCTTCCCGCTCACCGCCTCATATGCGACGTGCCCACCAGGTGGAACTCCACCTTGCACATGCTGGACAGACTGTGCGAGCAGCAGCAGGCCATAGTGGAGTTTCAGCTGCAGCACGCACGGGTCAGTCGCACTGCAGAACAGCACCACTTCACCACCAATGACTGGGCCTCCATGCGAGACCTGTGTGCCCTGTTGCGCTGTTTCGAGTACTCCACCAACATGGCCAGTGGCGATGACGCCGTTATCAGCGTTACAATACCACTTCTATGTCTTCTTGAGAAAACACTTAGGGCGATGATGGAAGAGGAGGTGGCCCAGGAGGAGGAGGAGGAGGAGGAAGAGGGGTCATTTTTAGCACTTTCAGGCCAGTCTCTTCGAAGTGACTCAGAGGGAGGTTTTTGGCAACAGCAGAGGCCAGGTACAAATGTGGCCAGCCAGGGCCCACTACTGGAGGATGAGGAGGACGAGGATGAGGAGGAGGTGGAGGAGGATGAGGATGAAGCATGGTCACAGAGGGGTGGCACCCAACGCAGCTCGGGTCCATCACTGGTGCGTGGCTGGGGGGAAAGGCAGGACGATGACGATACTCCTCCCACAGAGGACAGCTTGTCCTTACCCCTGGGCAGCCTGGCACACATGAGCGACTACATGCTGCAGTGCCTGCGCAACGACAGCAGAGTTGCCCACATTTTAACCTGTGCGGACTACTGGGTTGCCACCCTGCTGGATCCACGCTACAAAGACAATGTGCCCACCTTACTTCCTGCACTGGAGCGTGATAGGAAAATGCGCGAGTACAAGCGCACGTTGGTAGACACGCTACTGAGAGCATTCCCAAATGTCACAGGGGAACAAGTGGAAGCCCAAGGCCAAGGCAGAGGAGGAGCAAGAGGTCGCCAAGGCAGCTGTGTCACGGCCAGCTCCTCTGAGGGCAGGGTTAGCATGGCAGAGATGTGGAAAACTTTTGTCAACACGCCACAGCTAACTGCACCACCACCTGATACGCAACGTGTTAGCAGGAGGCAACATTTCACTAACATGGTGGAACAGTACATGTTCACACCCCTCCACGTACTGACTGATGGTTCGGCCCCATTCAACTTCTGGGTCTCTAAATTGTCCACGTGGCCAGAGCTAGCCTTTTATGCCTTGGAGGTGCTGGCCTGCCCGGCGGCCAGCGTTTTGTCTGAACGTGTATTCAGCACGGCAGGGGGCGTCATTACAGACAAACGCAGCCGCCTGTCTACAGCCAATGTGGACAAGCTGACGTTCATAAAAATGAACCAGGCATGGATCCCACAGGACCTGTCCATCCCTTGTCCAGATTAGACATTAACTACCTCCCCTTAACCATATATTATTGGACTCCAGGGCACTTCCTCATTCAATCCTATTTTTATTTTCATTTTACCATTATATTGCGAGGCTACCCAAAGTTGAATGAACCTCTCCTCTGTCTGGGTGCCAGGGCCTAAATATATGCCAATGGACTGTTCCAATGTTGGGTGACGTGAAGCCTGATTCTCTGCTATGACATGCAGACTAATTCTCTGCTGACATGAAGCCAGATCCTCTGTTACGGGACCTCTCTCCTCTGCCTGGGTGCTGGGCCTAAATATCTGACAATGGACTGTTGCATTGGTGGCTGACGTGAAGCCTGATTCTCTGCTATGACATGCAGACTGATTCTCTGCTATGACATGAAGACTAATTCTCTGCTGACATGAAGCCAGATTGTCTGTTACGGGACCTCTCTCCTCTGCCTGGGTGCTGGGCCTAAATATATGAAAATGGACTCTTACAGTGGTGGGTGACGTGAAGCCTGATTCTCTGCTATGACATGAAGACTGATTCTCTGCTGACATGAAGCCAGATTGTCTGTTACGGGACCTCTCTCCTCTGCCTGGGTGCTGGGACTAAATTTATGAAAATGGACTCTTACAGTGGTGGGTGACGTGAAGCCTGATTCTCTGCTATGACATGAAGACTGATTCTCTACTATGACATGAAGACTGATTCTCTGCTGACATGAAGCCAGATTGTCTGTTACGGGACCTCTCTCCTCTGCCTGGGTGCTGGGCCTAAATTTATGACAATGGACTGTTGCAGTGGTGGCTGACGTGAAGCCTGATTCTCTGCTATGACATGCAGACTGATTCTCTGCTGACATGAAGCCAGATCCTCTGTTACGGGACCTCTCTCCTCTGCCTGGGTGCTGGGCCTAAATTTATGAAAATGGACTGTTGCAGTGGTGGGTGACGTGAAGCCTGATTCTCTGCTATGACATGAAGACTGATTCTCTGCTGACATGAAGCCATATTGTCTGTTACGGGACCTCTCTCCTCTGCCTGGGTGCCGGGGCCTAAATATCTGAGAATGGACTGTTTCAGTGGTGGGTGACGGGAAGCCAGATTCTCTGCTATGGGACCTCTCTCCAATTGATTTTGGTTAATTTTTATTTATTTAATTTTTATTTTAATTAATTTCCCTATCCACATTTGTTTGCAGGGGATTTACCTACATGTTGCTGCCTTTTGCAGCCCTCTAGCCCTTTCCTGGGCTGTTTTACAGCCGTTTTAGTGCCGAAAAGTTCGGGTCCCCATTGACTTCAATGGGGTTCGGGTTCGGATCGGGTTCGGATCCCGAACCCGAACATTTTCGGGAAGTTCGGCCGAACTTCTCGAACCCGAACATCCAGGTGTTCGCTCAACTCTAGTAATCAGCCATTGTCATCTCATTTTCAAGTTAAACAGATGCTTAAGGGATATAGGAGAGGCCTGCCGAGCATAGAGAGTAGGAGGCCAATTTCTACTCCATTATCCTCTATGTAATACGCTGCCTAAAGTGTGTTTTGATAGTTTTGAGTCTTTACTTTTCCGCACTGCTTTTGTTTTAGCATTTTTTGCGGCATTAAGGATCAGTATGGCCGGACTAGGGCGCAGCTAAGGGGAGGCCAGCATGATTAGGGTTGGTTGTGAGGGTCAGAGAGGTTAGGGGTTAAGAGTTTTGAATGGGTAGTTAGGGGAGGGGTGCGTCGCTTAGGGAGGCAGGAGTTCGGGGGGCTATTTATAGGGGTGTTGCGAGGTGAAGGGGGCCATTTTGTGAGCTGAGAAAAACTGACAGGATGTCTCAGACTCTGACCGTGGACGATATGCTGGCTACAGATGGCCCGAATAGTTCGCCGGCGAACATAGCTTGTTCGCGTTCGCCGCGGCGGGCGAACATATGCGATGTTCGGTCCGCCCCTATACATCATCATTGAGTAAACTTTGACCCTGTACCTCACAGTCAGCAGACACAATCCAGCCAATCAGCAGCAGACCCTCCCTCCCAGACCCTCCCACCTCCTGGACAGCATCCATTTTAGATTCATTCGGAAGCTGCATTCTCAGTGAGAGGAGGGACAGTGCAGCTGCTGCTGATTCAATAGGGAAAGCGTTAGCTAGGGCAGTGTTCTGTGTCCACAGACTCATCTGCTGTAAGGATTGGATAGAACCGGCACTCAGAACAATCGGATTGTACGTGGAAATAAATTAAAATTATTTATTAAACAATAAACGCTTAATAAGCTATATTCTGTGTACATCAGAGTAAAATTCATAAAAATGACATAAAAAGCATATAAAACATATGTATATATCAAATGAATATCTCTGATATAGAGAAATCTCAAATGCTGGGCACAGCAGGCTGCATCCGTGTCCCCCCCAGTTGGGTAAGGTTATTAGATCGCAGGCGTCTGTGAAAAAGCATATTGGTGTATTTGAAATATATTCAGTGGTATTTATGCATAAAAAATAGTGCTATGTATAGATGGATTCAATAGCATATATCCCACATAGTCCTAAATTTATCACCGTATAGGATAAGGGATAGAAGATAGTCAGATATGGTCTATATTTTGACCATGAATGGATTGTCCAGCATCAATAGCAGTCTCAGATTCAAAGTCACTTGTCCAGCACGTCTGTAATCACAGTGCTTGTGCCGCCTCTCATGCAAAGAATCGGTATAGTTCCACTAAACTTGATGTTACTCACTGTGTCTCCGGGTACGCTCACTCGGTTAGGTCTGCGGAGGGATTTCTGCCGTGGCGTCCCACGCTTTAGCCTTTCTCCGCTGTATTTGTGTCGGGTCCAGTTTGTAATGGGATCCCGTCTCTACTCTCGCGAGAGACCTGTGTTAGACCTGTGTTAGCTGTTTCGCTTCGGTGAGTCTTACAACACTTACTGATCTTCTATAGGTGGATGTATTCTCTCCGTCCTTTTAGTACATGGCCATGTACCGCTGAGATGATTCTTTCACAGGTAATACGCCCAGACACGTTTCGAGATATCTTATCTCTTCCTCAGTGGGTATGACCTGTGAGCACTGCTCTTGTGTTTGATATACTCTCATCTCAATTGATTGATTCCTTTCACCTGTTCCAAAACTTGTGTAAGAGCATAGAGGATTTGCTTTTCATTAACCTTTTCTTTTCCATATAGTGTTTCTATCTTAGAATCCTCTTTCAGTAGCATTAATAATATCAGACATCTCTGCATATATATATTTATTCACATATGGTAACTATATAATCAAATATAAGATAAAAATAATATAAAAAGTATATACAGGGAGTGCAGAATTATTAGGCAAGTTGTATTTTTGAGGATTAATTTTATTATTGAACAACAACCATGTTCTCAATGAACCCAAAAAACTCATTAATATCAAAGCTGAATATTTTTGGAAGTAGTTTTTAGTTTGTTTTTAGTTTTAGCTATTTTAGGGGGATATCTGTGTGTGCAGGTGACTATTACTGTACATAATTATTAGGCAACTTAACAAAAAACAAATATATACCCATTTCAATTATTTATTTTTACCAGTGAAACCAATATAACATCTCAACATTCACAAATATACATTTCTGACATTCAAAAACAAAACAAAAACAAATCAGTGACCAATATAGCCACCTTTCTTTGCAAGGACACTCAGAAGCCTGCCATCCATGGATTCTGTCAGTGTTTTGATCTGTTCACCATCAACATTGCGTGCAGCAGCAACCACAGCCTCCCAGACACTGTTCAGAGAGGTGGACTGTTTTCCCTCCTTGTAAATCTCACATTTGATGATGGACCACAGGTTCTCAATGGGGTTCAGATCAGGTGAACAAGGAGGCCATGTCATTAGATTTTCTTCTTTTATACCCTTTCTTGCCAGCCACGTTGTGGAGTACTTGGACGCGTGTGATGGAGCATTGTCCTGCATGAAAATCATGTTTTTCTTAGCCTTGCAGACTTCTTCCTGTACCACTGCTTGAAGAAGGTGTCTTCCAGAAACTGGCAGTAGGACTGGGAGTTGAGCTTGACTCCATCCTCAACTCAAAAAGGCCCCACAAGCTCATCTTTGATGATACCAGCCCAAACCAGTACTCCACCTCCACCTTGCTGGCGTCTGAGTCGGACTGGAGCTCTCTGCCCTTTACCAATCCAGCCATCTGGCCCATCAATACTCACTCTCATTTCATCAGTCCATAAAACCTTAGAAAAATCAGTCTTGAGATATTTCTTGGCCCAGTCTTGACGTTTCAGCTTGTGTGTCTTGTTCAGTGGTGGTCGTCTTTCAGCCTTTCTTACCTTGGCCATGTCTCTGAGTATTGCACACCTTGTGCTTTTGGACACTCCAGTGATGTTGCAGCTCTGAAATATGGCCAAACTGGTGGCAAGTGGCATCTTGGCAGCTGCACGCTTGACTTTTCTCAGTTCATGGGCAGTTATTTTGCGCCTTGGTTTTTCCACACGCTTCTTGTGACCCTGTTGACTATTTTGAATGAAACGCTTGATTGATCAATGATCACGCTTCAGAAGCTTTGCAATTTTAAGAGTGCTGCATCCCTCTGCAAGATATCTCACTATTTGTGACTTTTCTGAGCCTGTCAAGTCCTTCTTTTGACCCATTTTGCCAAAGGAAAGAGAGTTGCCTAATAATTATGCACACCTGATATAGGGTGTTGATGTCATTAGACCACACCCCTTCTCATTACAGAGATGCACATCACCTAATATGCTCAATTGGTAGTAGGCTTTCGAGCCTATACAGCTTGGAGTAAGACAACATGCAGAAAGAGGATGATGGGGTCAAAATACTCATTTGCCTAATAATTCTGCACGTAGTGTATAATGTAAAAAGTATAAAAGAACCACTACTCAATAATATATATTGACAGACATTTGAAATCCTACATTGTGGGGAAATGTTTTTATATCACCATCATGTGGTGAGTAGTTCTCCACCCACATATTCCATTATTAATATCTTAAAATGTGAGATTTTTTACATATCGGTCCTGAAGGGCATATGTCAATCCCCATCCTCCTAAGGGCTGATTAGCTAAATCTCAGAATACTGTTAAAATTCAATTGTTCCTTTTCGGGATATGGTCCTCATTTTCAATCTATTTTTCTTTTCTATAGTCTTTATTCCTTATTTCAATATAATTCATACCTGCGATTTTCCTGCACTTATTTGAAATTTTGCGGTTTTTTTATTGCGGTTTTTTCATGCGTTTTTTTTTTTCTTTTCGTTTTTTCTCTGCGGTTTTTCTGGGGATGCGGTTTTTTGAAAAAATTCAAAAAAAGTTTTTAAATTTTTTACATATATATAGAATGGTTTTTATCTTCCTTCTATTTAGGGGATTTTGGATTCAAGATGTTACTATATTTTCATTTCTCGAAATCTATCTCTATACTCATCTATACTGCTGTAAATGATTAGAATCTTATAATCTAAATAAAACCAAAAATCTCCAAATCTGAGTTCAACCCCGCAGGGAGGAGACTACCAAAATCATAAATTCTTCTGGACTCAGCTCGTGACATCCTCATAATGTGATTACCTCCTCTCCAGTGTATGTCCACCTTTTCCAGGGCCACAAAGGAAAAGCCCTTGGGACAGTTTCGCCGTATAAAGCAAAATTGTACCGAGGAAGTGGACTTTGAAATTGAGGCCCTTAAAATGAAAGAACAGTTCGAATGTAAAGGTTACCCCGAAAAAGTCCTTACAGATGCTCTGGTAAAAATAAGAGAAACAGAGAGAGGGACCTTTTTTCAGCCAAATATTCACAAAAACACAAATAAGGAAGGGGAATTGAGAATCATTTTACCTTACAGTTCACAATCCAAACAAATACGGCACATCATAAATCAACACTGGCACTTTTTACTAAGAGATAAGGTCATTGGACCCATGTTGCACACCTCCCCACTTATCACTTTCACCAAGGCACCTAACTTAGGTTTAAAAATAGCACCCACAATAATTAATCACAAGAAAAAAGAGGCACCCACACTTCAAAAATGGCTGAATATGAATGGGATTTTTAGATGTGGGAGATGTTCGGGGTGTAAAAACTCCACATTCCCAAAAAAGATAAGCAAGGTCCAATCCACTCAAAATGAATTTAGTTTGGATATTAAGGGTTGCCTGACATGTGACTCCTCCAGTGTTGTCTACCTTTTCCAGTGCCCCTGCCAGAAACAATACATTGGCAGAACGAAAAGACCCTTGAGAGTGAGAATAACAGAACATCTAAACAATATCAGAAAAGGATATGAAAATCATTCTCTATCCAAACACTTTAAAGTGTCACACAATAGTGACCCCAAGGGCTTTTCCTTTGTGGCCCTGGAAAAGGTGGACATACACTGGAGAGGAGGTAATCACATTATGAGGATGTCACGAGCTGAGTCCAGAAGAATTTATGATTTTGGTAGTCTCCTCCCTGCGGGGTTGAACTCAGATTTGGAGATTTTTGGTTTTATTTAGATTATAAGATTCTAATCATTTACAGCAGTATAGATGAGTATAGAGATAGATTTCGAGAAATGAAAATATAGTAACATCTTGAATCCAAAATCCCCTAAATAGAAGGAAGATAAAAACCATTCTATATGTAAAAAATTAAAAAACTTTTTTTGAATTTTTTAAAAAAACCGCATCCCCAGAAAAACCGCAGAGAAAAAACGAAAAGAAAAAAAAAACGCATGAAAAAACCTCAATAAAAAAACCGCAAAATTTCAAATAAGTGCAGGAAAATCGCAGGTATGAATTATATTGAAATAAGGAATAAAGACTATAGAAGAAAGAAAATGTATACAAGAAAGAAAAATAGATTGAAAATGAGGACCATATCCCGAAAAGGAACAATTGAATTTTAACAGTATTCTGAGATTTAGCTAATCAGCCCTTAGGAGGATGGGGATTGACATATGCCCTTCATGACCAATATGTAAAAAATCTCACATTTTAAGATATTAATAATGGAATATGTGGGTGGAGAACTACTCACCACATGATGGTGATATAAAAACATTTCCCCACAATGTAGGATTTCAAATGTCTGCCAATATATATTATTGAGTAGTGGTTCTTTTATACTTTTTGCATTATATATACTTTTTATATTATTTTTATCTTATATTTGATTATATAGTTACCATATGTGAATAAATATATATATGCAGAGATGTCTGATATTATTAATGCTACTGAAAGAGGATTCTAAGATAGAAACACTATATGGAAAAGAAAAGGTTAATGAAAAGCAAATCCTCTATGCTCTTACACAAGTTTTGGAACAGGTGAAAGGAATCAATCAATTGAGATGAGAGTATATCAAACACAAGAGCAGTGCTCACAGGTCATACCCACTGAGGAAGAGATAAGATATCTCGAAACGCGTCTGGGCGTATTACCTGTGAAAGAATCATCTCAGCGGTACATGGCCATGTACTAAAAGGACGGAGAGAATACATCCACCTATAGAAGATCAGTAAGTGTTGTAAGACTCACCGAAGCGAAACAGCTGAACAGCTACATAGGTCTAACACAGGTCTCTCGCGAGAGTAGAGACGGGATCCCATTACAAACTGGACCCGACACAAATACAGCGGAGAAAGGCTAAAGCGTGGGACGCCACGGCAGAAATCCCTCCGCAGACCTAACCGAGTGAGCCTACACGGAGACACAGTGAGTAACATCAAGTTCAGTGGAACTATACCGATTCTTTGCATGAGAGACGGCACAGGCTACTGTGATTACAGACGTGCTGGACAAGTGACTGTGAATCTGAGACTGCTATTGATGCTGGACAATCTATTCATGGTTCAAAATATAGACCATATCTGACTATCTTCTATCCCTTATCCTATACGGTGATAAATTTAGGACTATGTGGGATATATGCTATTGAATCCATCTATACATAGCATTATTTTTTATGCATAAATACCACTGAATATATTTCAAATACACCAATCTGCTTTGTCACAGACGCCTGCGATCTAATAACCTTACCCAACTGGGGGGGACACGGATGCAGCCTGCTGTGCCCAGCATTTGAGATTCCTCTATATCAGAGATATTCATTTGATATATACATATGTTTTATATGCTTTTTATGTCATTTTTATGAATTTTACTCTGATGTACACAGAATATAGCTTATTAAGCGTTTATTGTTTAATAAATAATTTTAATTTATTTCCACGTACAATCCGATTGTTCTGAGTGCCGGTTCTATCCAATCCATATATATCCATTAGAACCAAGGGGTGTTTTTTGAACCTGTGCACCTGTCGTGGAAAATCAAAGTGAGCCACCTGCTTAATATCTTTTGTATATCATCTGCTGTAAGGACAGCGTCCCGACAGCACCCCAAAAAGCCCTTTTCAGGGCTGGTACATCAGTCATGCTTTTTTTTTTAATATATACATATATTGCAGTTGCCTGCCAGCATGTGTGAGAGGCTGCAGGCTCAGTCACAGACAGTACTGTGTGCACACCATTCATACAGGGTGTGACGGAAAATACCTTGCAGATAAAAAAAATTCTATTTAATATTTTTCTGTGATCTAATCCCATTTGCAAGCCCGTGTGTGTCTGACCCACAGACTGTACTGTGCCCACTGCCCACCACTTAGATAGGGTGGCACACTACCTTGCACGCATAGTAGCACTTATCTAATAAAAAATGACAGGCAGAGGCAGGCCACGCCGCAGGGGCCGTCGTGTTCGTGGTGCTGTGATTTCCATTGGCCCTGGAATAATGCCCAGTGTCCAGAGGCCACGTACCCTGAACCCAAAAAATGCAGAGAAAATAGTTGACTGGCTTACACAGGACACCCAATCTTCAACAGCTTCCGCTAAGAACCTTGACGCACCATCCTCCACCTGCTCTCAAGTTACCACTCTCCCGCCCGCCGCCACCACTACCACCACAGCCACCACAGGTGCTTCACTTGATCCCTCAGAGGAGTTATTTACAGTTGAAATTAGTGATGCGCAACCATTGCCAGAGGATGTAGATAACAGGGATATGTCTCAGTCAGGCAGCATTACACACATGGATGTACAGTGATGATGATGATGATGATGATGATGTTTTACCCACTGCTGCTTCCTTTGCTGAGGTGTCAGATACAAGTGAAGTGGTTGATGATGACGATGTGTCCGTGGATGCCACGTGGGTGCCTGCTCGAAGAGAAGAAGAACAGGGGGAAAGTTCAGATGGGGAGACAGAGAGGAGGAGGAGACGAGTTGGAAGCAGGGGGAGGTCGTCGCAAGGAGCTAGTGGCACAGTCAGACAGCATGTATCGGCACCCGGGGTCAGCCAGACAGTACGCCAATCAACACATGCTGCTGCCACCACCAGAATGCCGTCATTGCAAAGCTCAGCAGTGTGGCAATTTTTTTGTGTGTCTGCCTCTGACAACAGCGATGAGTCGTGGGAAGTCCAACACCCTCCTAGGTACAACTGCTTTGCGAAGGCACATGATCTCACATCACAAACGCCTATGGGATCAACACATGATGACGAGTAGAAGCAGCACACAAGCTCAAAGCCACCATCCTCCTCCTGGTCCAGCATCTTCAGCCACGTCAACCACTGCTGTCCTCCTTGCCCCCTCTCAACCACCCGCCACTCCGTCTCTCGCCTTGAGCAGTTCCATTTCATCTGCCCACAGTCAGGTGTCTATAAAGGAAATGTTTGAGCATAGGAAGCCAATGTCCCAGAGTCACCCCCTTGCCCGGCGTCTGACAGCTTGCTTGACGGAACTCTTAGCCGCCAGCTTTTACCATACCAGCTGGTGGAGTCTGAGGCCTTAAAAAAATTTGTCGCTATTGGGACACCACAGTGGAAGGTACCCGGACGATTTTTTTTTTCAAAAAAGGCATTCCCAAACCTCTACTCAGTGATACCTGGTCTTCAAAGCACAAGGCCAGTGCTCCTGCAGTTCATATACTCTCTGATCTTATAGATCTTCCCATCTACTGGGTTGGTGAATTCTTTCTTGGGGGTCATGTACTTACAGAAGCTGCGCGCTCCACACGGGTACGACCCTGTTGTTTTAAGCCAGGTTTCTTGTTTTCGGGAAGATCTTTGGAAGTGGCTCCGCACCATCATCTCCTTCAGATTCGTTCCTCGCCTGTATGTGACACTCGGGGTCTTTGGGAGGATCTGTACCAGATCTTTATCAGTTTTTAGGATGTGCCAGTGTTTCTTAAGGATGTTGTACACCTGTTTATTCTGGACATCAAAGGCTCCTATGCACCTGATCACTTTCTCTCCATCTGTTCGTGTTTTTGTTAGAAGGTCATCCCTGTCCATATTCTTAGCCCTATTATATGCCCGGTGCAGTACTTTTTTGGGGAAGCCCCTCATCCGGAACCTGGAGTAGAGTATATTGCTTTCTCTGTTGAAGGCTTCAGCATCTGTACAATTGCGTCTCGCCCTCAGGTACTGACCTATGGGGGTCCCTTTCTTTAGGGGTTGTGGGTGGAAACTCTGCCAATGTAGAAAACTATTGGTGGATGTCGGCTTTCTATATATCCCAGTTTGGATCCTTCCACTTCCATCCATTATAATCTTTAGATCTAAAAAAACGATGCTGTGTTGTTGGATCTCACTGGGGAATTTGAGGCCCAAACTGTTGTTATTTAATTTCTCAGTGAATTGGGTGAACTTAGTTTTGGTCCCATCCCAAAAAATAAGGATATCGTCTATAAACCTACCCCAAAATAATATTAAATCGGTGAATTGTGTGTTTGCTTCTGTAGAAACGTGTTGATCCTCCCACCACCCTAAAAATACATTTGCAAAACTTGGTGCACAAACTGTGCCCATTGCAGTGCATTAGACTAAAAGGGGGAAAGACCTGAGAAACAATCAGGCCCACCGGGATAGAGAGCATCAGAGTAAAGGATACACCTAGAATGTAAGAAATACAAGTTCCCACCTGTCTATTCCTGAGGAATTTTAACTAGTTTCTAAAAGAGTTCCAAGAATTTTTAAGAGTATGTAATAAAGAATGATGTTTTATATAACACTAGTCCGAGAGGTGGGCAAATGCTACGCTTAGCTCCTAGAGACCTCTGAACCTCACATTATATTATATATAGTGTCGCACCCTCCTGAGGGACCTACACGTTTGTTGGTTGAATGATTAAAAAGGGCTAAAACGCCCAATGCTTACTGGGTCCTCATACATGCCATTTCAAGTATCCAAATTAACAATTGAGGGATCCCTAACAGTAACCCCAGACAACTGTTGCACTTATAATCATTGACCCAGGAGTGGAGGGTTATGGCAGGTTTCCTTTCAAATCACCTGAATAGTCAGCTATCTCTGTCAGAAGCTAATATTGTGTTCTCAAGTGACAACCTCCCCTTGAATAGCCTGGATATAGACCTATAAAAGATATATAAGATCCTTATGGGAGACCACGAGTTTGGAGACGTACCTCCAACAGAAAATTGTGTATAGGGGGATGCGCATCAAGAAGATACAGAGTTCATCAAGGGGTGGGAGGCTCTGATCACGGACAATTCCTTCCGCATGCAGGCGTACATATGCGAATATGCAAAAAAGCTACTTGCCAATCTAGCTTCACAGCTGGAGAAAGAGACGGCTGACATTCAGATATTCCGAACCCAAACAGAGTTTGGTACACTGGAAGCAAGGTTACAAAAAATATAGAAAATTTACAAACAGAAATCAAGGAAAGGAAACATAAGACGTACCTGAGAGACAAGAGAGACTTTGAGACTGGCCATATTTATAATAACAAAAATATTAGTATACCCTTCTACCCTAGAAGTCCTGATCAAAGAGAGTGTACGGATATTTCAGAAACCGACAATTCGGAATCTGAAGGGAGTGGGAAATACTCCAGAACAGGAGCAAAAAAGAAGACCAAGTACTATAGAGGGGCATATCAACAGAGGAAATACCCGCAAAATCAAGCGGCTACAAAAGGACAAAATCAAAGTCTGCAATGGCAGGGTCATCCGCAGACAAATCAAATGTCCAACACTCAGGGAATAAATGCACAATCTCCTATACCCTCCACTTCTTCTATATCTGTGCCATCCTTGGTACATGGTATACAAGGAGCTACTCCACAGAATGTGACACAAGGGATCTCCACTATGACCCCCTCTTTTTCAGTACCAGGTGTCCAGCTGAGAGACAGGGACAAATGGGGATACAACCAACAACAAAGGATAGAGATGAGATTACTAGCATGCAGATCATTAATTTAGCCGGAATAGATTTAGAATTACAGCACATTTCCCTTTTACATAAAGGCCTGTCATTCACCCCCGACACCAGGGTTTGACTGTTTTACCTGGGTCAAAGACGTCAATCTATTCGCCAGAAAACTGGCCTTACACCAAGAATGTAAAGAGAAGGAGAGACCGGACCCAGGTAATAGAGAATGGGAGGCTCTTGCAGTATTGGAAGAGCTGTCAAGAGAAAGCAGGGGAGAGAGTCAACCACCCCAAGCACCCTTTACGGATCTACATCCAAAATCTAAATACACACCACCCTTCTCAGGGTATGCCAGTGTAGAAACCTTTGTAAATTTAGTAACAAAAGACCTTGAAAAAATAAGGACAAAAAAAGTGAGGTGGGTAGCAATGTAAACTCACAAGAGAAGGAAGCCCTAGCTGACCTCATGAAAAGGGAGGACGTAGTGGTGAAACCCTCTGATAAAGGGGGAAACATCGTCCTACTAAAACAAGAATACTATACTGATATGGTGAAGAGATTATTGAAGGATGAAAAAACCTATAAAAAATTAGATTCAAACCCTACGGTTAAATTTAAAAAAGAACTAGAAATCCTTCTAAAAAAGGGAAAAGATGAGAACCTGATATCCAAGGAAGAATATAAAATCCTGTTCAACACCTGTCCTACATTAGCAACTTTTTATGCCCTACCCAAGGTGCACAAAAAGCGAGACCCCATACCTGGTAGGCCAATTGTTTCCGGAAACGACAACCTGTGTGAAGGCATCAGCACGTACGTGGATGTAGTGATTAGACCATTCGTTGAAACCCTTCCATCCTATATAAAAGACACATTAGATATGGTGAAGAAACTTAAGGATATCCAAGTAGGCCCAAATACCCTCATAGCTAGCCTTGATGTAGAGGCCTTGTACACCAGTATAGAACACGAAGCAGGAATAGGAGCGGTAAAGCAATACCTATACACTAAGGGAAGACCATTTCATAATCACAATGATTTCGTAATACAATTGTTACGATTCTTTCTCACTCACAATTATTTTATTTTTGATGGCACTTATTATTTGCAGACACATGGAACTGCAATGGGCACGGTTTGTGCACCAAGTTTTGCAAATTTATTTTTAGGGTGGTGGGAGGATCAACAAGTTTTTACAGAAGCAAACACACAATTCACAGATTTAATATTATTTTGGGGTAGGTTTATAGACGATATCCTTATTTTTTGGGATGGGACCAAAACTGAGTTCACCCGATTCACTGAGAAATTAAATAACAACAGTTTGGGCCTCAAATTCACCCGTGAGATCCAACAACACGGCATCGTTTATTAGATCTAAAGATTATAATGGATGGAAGTGGAAGGATCCAAACTGAGATATATAGAAAGCCGACATCCACCAATAGCTTTCTACATTGGCAGAGTTTCCACCCACAACCCCTAAAGAAAGGGACCCCCATAGGTCAGTACCTGAGGGCGAGACGCAATTGTACAGATGTTGAAGCCTTCAACAGAGAAAGCAATATACTCTACTCCAGGGTCCGGGTGAGGGGCTACCCAAAAAAAGTACTGCTCCGGGCATATAATAGGGCTAAGAATATGGACAGGGAGGACCTTTTAACAAAAACACGAACAGATGGAGAGAAAGTGATCAGGTGCATAGGAGCCTTTGATGTCCAGAATAAACAGGTGTACAACATCCTTAAGAAACACTGGCACATCCTAAAAACTGATAAAGATCTGGTACAGATCCTCCCAAAGACCCCGAGTGTCACATACAGGTGAGGAACGAATCTGAAGGAGATGATGGTGCGGAGCCACTTCCAAAGATCTTCCAGAAAACAAGAAACCTGGCTTAAGACAACAGGGTGGTACCCGTGTGGAGCGCGCAGCTTCTGTAAGTACATGACCCTCAAGAAAGAATTCACCAACCCAGTAGATGGGAAGATCTATAAGGTCAGACAGTATATGAACTGCAGGAGCACTGGCCTTGTGTATGGAATACAGTGCGAGTGCAACCAGCTATATATAGGGGAGACAATCCAGGAGCTGAGAAGGAGGATCTCCAAACATACAAGTGAGGAAACACCTCTATCCAGACACCTGCAAAGGTATCACAATGGTCAAACCACAGGCCTCAAGATCTGGGGGACACAAAAAATACAGGCAAGCCCTAGACAAGGCAGTATAGACAAAAAACTGCAACAAGAGGAGACTAGATGGATAGACCGTCTCCATTCACTAGCACCTAATGGCCTAAATGGAGGATTTACTTTTGCTCCTTTTTTGCAATAATGAAGGATTTATTCCTGTTTTATAATGGGGAGAGAATGGTAATGTATAAGTTCAGAAAAAAAGGAAAATAACAAAATGAAGAATTATGATATAAAGAATAAAGGAACTCCAAAGAGTCTAAGGGGGGCCCCTGAAAAAAGAAGACAAAATTACTTACCTAGTAGACGGGCAACACGTAGTAGAGGGTTCACCTGGAGGACGAGCCGTCTGAAAAGAAATAAGAAAGAGAATAAGAAAGAGAGTCCCACATTAAGTGAAACAATAAGAAAAATCATAAAAGATATTCCTCCCTCTTATTAAATTCATTAAGGTGCATATTGTGCCATAAGGGGGTAAATTGAAATATATGTGTAATTCCCAAAGTAGCTTTAAGTGGGTTCCAGACAAGTTGCATAGACTGCGATATGATACATCCCCCCCCCCCCCCATGTATCCAGTTTCTAAGATGCTGAATATATCGCGCTGGGGCCCTCTATAATTTCTTATGAGTTTGGAGAATATATGGAAAGGCGTGGAGATATACCTCTGTATCTGGGAGTAATCGCCCCGCAGGCAAGGAAGGGACAGAGGATGCCACCTTTCCTCCACCAAACCTGGACAATGCTGGTGCTAGGTTATCATACTACAAATAAAGCAGAAGCATTAGAAATAACAGC